>NW_027397093.1:4040810-4065074 GCF_003265705.2 Callorhinus ursinus
AGAAGAAGAAGAAGAAGAAGAAGAAGAAGAAGAAGAAGAAGAAGAAGAAGAAGAAGAAGAAGAAGAAGAAAAAGAAGAAGAAGAAGAAGATGGCAGGAGGGGAAGAATGAAGGGGTTCGCAGCAAAAAAAAAAAAAAAAGAAAAGAAAAAAGAAAAGAAAAAATATAAATGGATGAACAGCTTTTAGCTAGAATTTTTAAAAATTTCTGCCTGAATGCTTGAATCCCTTGAAATGCTCTTGCAGCTTGCTCTTGCTTGTCCTGCCACCCTCAATATTTTCGTTAGCCTGGAGTGGCTCCAAAAGCAGCCCTCTCCCTGAGAAAGTCTAAGGCAATAGAACATATTCCCATTTCAAGCCGCTGGTTCTACACCTGTGGAGTTGCACACAGGGCATTCTTACTGCTCTGACCAAGCAAGGAATGATTTCATTTTCCTAATGACTCACAGACTGTGAATAACTGTACCCACCTTTCCCAGCCATGGGTTGGGGCTGAACTCTATGTAGACTGGCATGAAATAGGCTCTGTATTCTTCTCCTTTCTCCATTATTGGAACTTAGGAGGTTAGGAGGTGGCTTCAAAGGTTGCTTGTGCATTGTCCCTATTCCATGTGTAGCTGTGTCTCTGTGCAAAGGCCCCGTGACCACAATAGCAATGACCACTGTAACGTGAACATGGATTGAGAACTTACAATACAAAGTTCTTTATAGGTACAAAGTATTTTAGCCTCTTCACAGTTCTGGGACCATTATTAACCCTATTGGCACTTGAAGAAATTGAAGCACAGAACAACTAAATAATACATTCAGGGTCAAATAAAAATTAAGTGATCACAGACAGTCTGGCTCTAGAGCCTAGGCTTTTAAGCTCCTCATGCTACTGTCTAGAGGGAGAAGAAACATCCTTGTCCTATACCTCTGTAACTAGAAAATCAGTCTTTAATCAAACCAAAATAATGATGTAGCAGTGGTGTGGGATGATAAAGGAGGTCATACGCTGGAGTCAGACAGACCTATACCAAATACCAATCCTATCTTGCATTAAGCAAGGTAATACTAAAGAAATCTCTTGTCTTCTTCTAGCCCCAGGCCCTCATCTGTAAAATGGGGATGCTAAGGCCTTCCACTTATGGTTTCTGTGAACGTAATAAAATAAAGGATGCAAAGGTCCCCAAGATAGTGTCTGATACATAATGGGTAATCACTCAAAAAGTAATACCTTTCTTCTTCCTTTCTGCTCTGATGGAGCTCTTTTAACTGTAAGACCTTTTCTATTATCTCACACTGAAGAAAACAATCTCATTCTAAACAGCTAAGAATTCCCTCTTGAAAACTTGAGGGGCTCATGGCCACTAAGAACAGCTTGGACCCCTCAAGATGGAGATTAGTTTCATGAGGCATAACGCTATCTTCCACACTGTCTTGAGTTAAAGTAAAGAAGCTTAAAATATTTAAAATCTTAATTATGCCACTAGGCAGCTTTGAATGCTAGTGGCCTGGAAGAAGGAAGGAATATTCTATGTAGTGTCAACCTAGACTTTTTAATAGCTATTTTTTTTAAGTTTGGGATATTTTATTTCGGTACATAGTAGATTTCAAAAATCAGATACAGGTCTAGTGAACATATAATATCATTACATGTGCCTGATCTTCCCTGTCTTTTGCCTTTTGCTTATGGTGAACCTGTTGGATCCCAGGGTCCCCCTCACCTGCTCACCACCACCACACAGTGATGGGTCAGTTCTGACCTAGGCTTGGGAGCCAATGCCTACTAAACTTAGAGGGCACAAGGGAGCATTTGGGGAGCACTCAAGTTATTGATTCACTAAGTATTGAGCCAGAATGTTAATAGTCCAGCGCTGGTCTTAGATCATGCCACTGAGATGTTAATAACAAAGTCCAATCATTCCTCTCCAGTTTTGGTTAATAGGGTCCATGCTTGATATTTATTCAGCACTTTCTAACTTCTAGTCAAGAAAAACAGATTTTCCCAATGATTTTTCCCCACCATCTATCTTCCCGTACCATTAATAAGCATGCATGTGCATGTGGGCACACACAGGTAAGGGTGAAGGGAGGGAATGGAGAGAGAGAGAGATTCTAATCCTCAATCCATTTTTGCCTTTTAAGCCTGTTAAAAACCACTTAAATTAAAAAAAAAATTTTAAAGACTTTTTTTTGGATGCTGTCTGATCTTCTGGATCTAGGAATCTTTACTTTCTTCCCCATTCTTATATGTATTCCTTTATATATTTGTTTCTCATTCATGCATGCATTCATTTATTCAAAAATTATTTTTGAGCACCTATTATGTGCCAGACATTGTATTAGGCACTAGTGGTAACTGTAACAATGAATAGAGTCCCTGCTTTCACAGATTTTTCCAGGCTAGTAGGGGGTAGAGGTAGAGACAAAATATTTAGTGTAATGTGAAGTCCTGTAATAAGTATACAATTCAGACTTTTGAGACAGGGTTTGGAAGGCTTGGAAAACTTTCTTTAAGAAGTAATAATCTTCAGATGATTCTGAAAGGACAGTGGAGATTAGGTGGAGGCTGAAGGATGGAAGGGGCAGCTGGTAAGTGGAGAAGGGAACAGTGGGGTGTTCTAGACATAGGAAACAGCATCTGTAAAGCCCAAAGTGAGAAAGAGAACATGCAATATTAAAAGAATTGAAAGCCATTCAGGAGAGCAGGCAGACAAGGAGCAAGGCTAGAGCTTGAAGGGAGTGAAAAGACCATATTTGTATTTTAGAATAATTTTGTTCTGTGGAGAATGGATTGGAAAGGAGCTGACTAGAGACAAATTTAGTAACCTGCTACTGTTGCTAAGTGACATTTTTCTGTTTAGACAAGTGGTTTCAAGGTAAACCAGAATGGAAACTCTGATAGAGGCTCAAGAACAATTGAATCAACTGGATTTGCAAGTTGGACGGACGAGACAGGGAGGAGTCAGAGGTGAATTGTGGATTTGGATTGTGATTTGAGCAATTACATGGATGGTGGTGTCATTCACTAAGGAAGGTCAGGGGATGGGGACAAGATGGAAGGGAAATGGTGAGTTCAGTTGTGCATGGTGAGTTTGAGGTGCTTATGGGACACACCCATATACATGCCCTATACTTGGCACTCTTTTAATATTGGTGACATTCCAGGACCTCCTGTCCTTCAACATTCCCCCAAGAAACCAAGTACACAGCTGGGTCACATTTGTTTATGATTATGTCCTCCAGACAACATACTCTCTCTGCAAGACTGCATGACTTCTATCACCTAGATCTAAATCTCCAGGACCTGGTCATGAAGCTTAGGGTGGATTTCATACTTCAAGCAGGAACTTGCTACACAGAACCTATACCCATTTCACAAACAAAGAAACAATTTCTCAAAACTAATCTGATGCTAGAACCTGCTCCTGAGATATAGGCAGAGTCAGAGAGATAGCATAAGAGATACTGAAAGAGTTCAAAGAATTGAAATATCTGATCAGTTCAGATGGTTTTAAAGGCTGTGATATTTCAAAGTCACTCTATACTCTCAGGCTACCTATTTGGAAAAATATCATGTAAAAATTACATAGTAAAATCCCTATGAGGCTGCCTGAGGATGAAGAGTAAAATAGTTCAGCATGACAATTTCAAAACTGAAAGTATAGTTTTATTCAATGCATAGTAGGCACTTGGTTAATATACAGGAAATTTAATGAATGATAAGTCAATGGGTCCACCAATAATGATAATGTTTTAGATTTGTACTGAAATCCATAGTTTAAAAAATACTTCCATGCCCATGAAGTTACTTAAAATCTCTGAATCAGAGAACTCCAAAAGTAGTTGCTACTTTCCAGATCATCTGGGTAAATGTTAGAGAATCCCATATAAATGGCAATCAACTTATCAACATTCAAAATAACTTTTGCCTCAACTAAACCACATTCTCTAAAACTAAATGATCACTTCTATTGGGAGCCAAAGAAGATGCAGAGCAAATATCTTCCCATCCGAATTGGTTGAGTACTGTTGGTAAATTTTCTTCATATATTTATTTTTAATAAATTTCAGGAGATGAAGGAAACACACTGAATTCTTGACCAAACAAAAAAGTTGATGAACCAATGATTTATGTTTTTTTCTTTATTCTTATTGTAGTTTTTAAATAAATATTTTATTTTAGATTTATAGGACTATTATGAAGATAGTACAGAGTTCATGTATTCTCCACACCCAGTTTTACCTATTATCTGATATTAATACAGTATATTTGTCAATAATTAATGAGCTGATATTGATATAATCTTATTAACTAAAGACTATACCTCACTCAGATTTCCTCTTTTTGTCACTAATTCCCTTCTTCTCTACCAAGATCCCATCTAGGAGCCCATGTGACATTCAGTAGTCATGTTTCCTCAGGTTCTCTTTGGGGATGACAATTTTTCAGATTTTCCTTATTTTTGATGAATGGCAGTTTTGAGGATGATTCATCAGGTATTTTGTAGACTGTCCTTCAGTTGGGATTTGTCTGATGATTTTGTCATAACACTGGGGAAATTTATTTCTGGGAGGAAACCCCAGCACTAAAGTTGCCATTATAATCATGTCACATCAAATGACTTATCACTGTTAATGCTAACCTTGATCACCTGACCTGAGGTAGTTTGTCAGGTTTCTCAACTTTGAAGTTATTCTCTTTTTTTCTCCTTTTATACAGTAATCTTCAGAAGAAAGTTATTATGTGCAGCTAACATTTAAGTAGTAGGGAGTTTTGTTCCACCTCTTTAAAGACAGAGTAGCTACATAAATTATTTGGAAATTTTCTGCCAGGGATAGTTGCCTATTCTCCACCTTTATTTACTTATTTTTTTAGACCACTATAGAAGCAGAGATTTTTATTTTATACATTGAATTATAGTCCAGTATACCTTTATTTTGTCTATATAATTGTTCCAGCCTTGGCAACTGGGAACTCTTTCTGATGGCTTCTGGAATGCTTTGATATACCCATATTGCTGTGGGTTTTTTCCCCCCCTTGAATCCTTCCTTACTTCCTGGTACTACAAGATGCCCCAGGCCCATCTGGTATGTTTTCTGTCTCAGTTCTAGAATCAGTCTCTTCTCCAAGGAGCCATTTCCAATAAAAATTAGAGAATAGTATCAGAAACCAAGATCTGGGTTCTGGGTATGCTTCCAGTTACTGGGGCATCATTGCTTCTAGGCTTTTTCACATATGTATGTGTGTATACTAGTATACTAGCCCGTGTGTGTGTGTGTGTGTGTGTGTATGAATGAATAAATGAGTATTTCCATAACAACCATATATATATGCCTAAACATGAGTTTGTACTGATGTATCCAACTCTAATTTATTACCACACGAATCATACTAGCCTCCTCTCCTTACTCATGTGTAACCCCTCACTGCAACAGTTAGAAATCCGGTCTCCACAAACTACCATCTATTTACTTAAATGGTCAGTTATACTATACATGCCTAGTGATTGCAGTACTGTTAACCCATACCTCTGTGGGAGGAAAAGATTTTATCAACTAGGCTAGCAGGACTTACATACAGTCCCTTTAGCCTTTAGCTTTACAGACTATTCAATTTCAGTTATTTAGATCTGCACCTTGTTTCCCTATGTCCTTCAAGGAGGTTGTTTCACACATTTGTAATGCATTTTGATTCTTTCATCACATTCTGCATCCTATCTGGGGACTTTCCAATCCCTTAAATGATTTTTTTAAAGATTTATTTACTTATTTGAGAGAGAGAGTGAGAGCAAGAGAGTGAGCCAGGGGGAGGGGCAGAGGGAGAGGGAGAAAGAGAATCCTGAAGCAGACTCCCCACTGAGTGTGGAGCCCAATGTGGGGCTCAATCTCAAGACCCTGAGATCATCACTTGAGCCAAAATCAAGAGTTGGACCTTAATTGACTGAGTCACCCAGGCGCCCCTTAAAGGATTATTATTAATTTGCATACATTAAAGTACACTTTTTGTGACAGAAAGTTCTATAGGTTTTGACGAATGCATAAGGTTGTATATTTAACATTACAGCATCATACAGAATAATTACAGAGCCCTAAAAGTCCCCTGTGCTCCAACTATTCATCTGTTTCTCCCTTGCCTCAGAACCCCTGGCAACCACTTATCTTTTTTATTCTATCTTTACAGTTTTGCCTTTTCCAGAATATCAGATAATTGGAATCATAAAGTATGTATGCTGGGTGCCTGTCATTAAATTTGGAAAGTTCTCAGCCATTAGTATTTCAAATATTTCTTTTGCTCCATTTTCCTTTGTGGTTCTGGTATTCCAATTATGTGTATGTTACAACTTTTGAAATTATTCCATAGTCTTAAAATGTTTTATTATTATTTTTTGAGTTTCTTCTTTTGCATTTCAGTTTAGGAACTTTTTATCGATTAATTTTGAAGCTCACTAATTCTTTTCTTGGTCATACCAAGTCTACTGATGACACTATTGAAGACACACTTCAAGTCTGTTACAGTGTGTTTATTTTCTGGCATTTCTTTTTGATTTTTTTTCTCAGACTTGCCCTCTCCCTTCCTATATCACAAATCTGGTTTTGCATGTTGTCTACTTTTTTATTTAAAGTCCTTAACATTTTAATCATAACTATTTTAAATTCCCTGTCTGATAATGCCAACACCTGTGTCATATCTGAGTCTGGTTCTTATGCTTGCTTTGTCTCTTCACATTATATTTTTTTCCTGCCTTTTGGCACATTTTCTAATTTTTTGTTGAAAGCCAGCCATATTGTATTATATATTAGGAAATGCATAAAGAGGCCTCCATTGTGAAGATACGTGTTCACCTAGCTAGAAACTGAGCTTTGTTTAATGTGTTCATTATAGGTGCCAGAGGTTTCAGACCTCTTCAATGTCCTGCTTGTCTTCCCTCTTGAGTAGGGGTTTTCCTAAGTAGTCCTCGTCACAAAAAAAAAAAATCTGTATCTTTCAGTTCTTTAGGTGTGATCCATTATTATTATATGGGGCCTTGTTTACTGGTAGTAAAGTGTAGGGTTAGAGAAGTGTTTCCTAATCTGGTTACACTTCAACATTTTGATGGGCCTGTGGCCGTCACAAGCATTTTTCTTTTTATACAGATCCCACCCTTCTCCCCCATCCCCCTTCCAACACAGGAAAACTGAAGACAAATCTCAAGTAAAGCTTTTCTCCCAGGGAGCAGACCTTTGTTCTGGAGAAGACTCTGGGTATAACTCCACAAGATTACTGTCCTCTTAACCCCACCAGAGTCCTAAGAAGATCTGGAAGTAAAGCCCAGGCAAGCCTGGAAGGCCTCCCTAAGACTACAAGCCCCCCCAGGAGTTTCTCATTCTCATGCCAATCTACACAGCTTCCAGCAATTGGTCAAATTTATCATTGAAGCTACCCTCCCAGTGTAAGGCCCTAGTGGCTTCTGCATCTCAGTTGTGATTCTCTGGATTTACCAGTCTCCCCAGTTCTTAGTGTGATAGCCCTGCACACTCATTTGGCTAGTAAATCCTAGAAAAGTCACTGAGTTGCAGTTTGTCTAGTTTTTACTTGTAAGAAGGATGGGAGTGACAACTTCCAAGTTCAGTTGAATCTGAAATGAGAAACTTCCCTATTTCCATTTTTGAAGATATTTTATATTCTCTCTTCAGACCCATCTTTGGCTTTAGCACTTATCTGCACATTTTTTTTTTTCATTTCAATATCTCAAGGCAGCAATTGCAGAAATTTGTGTTTGCATTCTGCCAACTTTAGAATTTCCCAGAAGTTAATTTCATTTCTAACAGAGCAAACATCAAGAGATTCTCAACAAGCCAAAGTGTAGTCATATGTGCTAGAATTGGTATTAATACAAATTATGATATTCTGCACTTTCTTTCAAAGTCATTCAGAACTAGCGAGGCATCAGCATCAAATATACTGACTGTGCCTTTTCTTTCCTATATGTGTATATGATGAGGATTTCATAATGGCTTGTGCTTCTAGACATGTTTTCTTAAGGACAGCCTGCAAACCATATTTTAAAAAGAGAGTCAGTCTTAGAAGTTGTTTATATACAGTGGCAACTCAGTGACTGTGCCTGGGAGGAGTGGTCTCCCATCATCACTCCGGTGTTTCCAATATGCTCTTCATTCTCTACACAAAATCATTGTTTGCTTATTTTACTCTCATGTCACTCAGTTAAAAAATTCAGAAGAACATTCTAGAGGGGAGGATGGGTTAGCCTGGTGATGGGTATTAATGAGGGCATGTTCTGCATGGAGCACTGGGTGTTATACGCAAACAATGAATCACGGAACACTACATCAAAAACTAATGATGTAATGTATGGTGATTAACATAACATAATAATAAAAAAAATTAAGTTCTTAAAGTAAAAAATAAAAATTCAGAAGAACATTAATGGACCGCCAGCAGACCTATGTAGAAGTAGCCTTAAGGAGAAACTGAATTGCTCTCCCGGAGCCGGTGGTCTCTGTGGGTGACAAGTCTCAGGGTGGACTGCAATCCAGCACACTGGTATGTATAACAGTAAGTGTGTATTACCTGGGCCTGAAGGACAGTGGTAGTTTATGCCCATTGAATAGCTTTCCCATTCTAAGTGTTGATGCTGCATTAAGTAAATGAAGATGCCTTTCTTATTTTTCCCTCTTAACAGGAACAGACACAAACACACATACATACTATATGAGGCTTTTCTGGGGCCCAGTGAGAAAATCTTATTGAGACCTAGTGAGTGGTTGAATGGCTCCCGCCTTTATGAATGCAATGACTTCAGAGACTGAGAACAGTCAGGGCTGCTAGATAAAATATAGAATGTCCAGTTGAATTTGAATTACAAATAAGCAGTGAATATTTTTTAGTGTAAGTTTACTAAATCTGATTGCCCCCTCATTCCCTTAAATCAATTCCAGCTGAGGGTCTAGGGTTTTCCTCTCTAAGAATTCAGCTTTCCTTGTCACATCAAGAGCTCAAGTCCTGGGCACCTGGGTGGCTCAGTCGGTTAAGCATGTGCCTTTGGCTCAGGTTATGATCTCCAGGTCCTGGGATCAGGATCAAGCCCCATGTTGGGCTCCCAGCTCAGCAGGGAGCCTGCTTTTCCCTCTCCTCCCTAACTGTATGCTCTCTCTCACTGTCTCTCAAATAAATAAAATCAGTAAAAGAGAGAGAGAGAGAGAGAGATCAAGTCACAATAATCCCCTCATGGAAAAGAATCTCAAGAGTTGAAAAACAGTCACTGATGCATCACAGGACTTTCCCTGAGGGCCATGAAGACACAGGGAAGGCTTCTGTCACAGTGAAAATGAGGCTCAGAGCTCTCTCTAACAGCAGGTCACTATGTTCACATTCATTAATCAACTTGCCACATTACTTAGCTATTGGCTGACTTTGGATAGCATTTTAGAGGTGTGGAAAATAAACGTCCTCTTGCTGAGAACTGACCATGTGCTAAATACTCTACTAAGCACTTAAATGGTAGTACTCCAATTAATTGCCACAATAATGCCATAGATTCATCTCACTATCCCCTTTACCAGCTGTGAAATGAAGATTCAGAGCAGTGAAGGAAAGTCACGTGATTACACAACTTCACGGCTGAAATGTTTGAGTTCACTTCTTTCCCAGAGATCAGCTGGGTATAATCCTTTACACAGAGATCAAGGCCTGGACTGTCAGACAGAAGCCCCCCCCAACCATGGATGGGGAGCACCAAGGCAGGGGGGCCAGGCTCCTTGAAGACAGGGTCCTCAGTTCAGAAAGAAAAAAGTAACAGGAAAATCTCAGTGCCCCAGGTCTCACCAGCAATGGAGCTGGGATCTCAGCATCATTCAGGACCTGAAAGATCTCTAGAGTATCTGGAATATACTTAAAAAGGAAGCTAACATATTTCCCCAGCAGCCCTCATATGTCAGGAGCTGTCATAAACGGTATTTATTTGATATTTTATTTAACCTTCAAAATAACCTCGTGGTTTGTGAATTTGTTGCACGCTTTACAGGAAAACAAGGCTCAGAAAGATGAAAATACTCGCTGACAGTCTTCTTGTGAGGAGTTTTGAACTGAGATTCACACTCATGGCTGTCTGAATACAAAGCCCCTGCTCTTTCCACATGCTTCTGGGAATGTTTGCCATGCATAACATATGGAAATGAAAAGTTAAATATTTATGAAACCTCCTTTTGAGTGTGTACTCTTGCCAAGTTAAGTAGCTCAGCCATTTATTTTTACCTCTGTCACTGGTGATTAGAGTACATTTCAGGGGGGAAAATGTCAACTTCCAGTTTCTTACTTTGCTATGACATTTAAAAAAAAACAAAAACTAAAACTTAGGGAAAAAGTATGTACATATTTTTTTAATTTCAACCCAAGACAGAGGTGCTAAGCTGCATCGATGTCAAGGCTATGACTCTAAGCCCAGTTTACAGCCTAGCCCAGAGTTGGAAGTAGGGGATTTGTTTTGTTAAATTCAATCAGAGACAATACCAACGTCTGAATGTTGCTTTGAGAGTTTTAGTGCTCAGTTCCAAGACTTCCAGGCAGCAGGGGCTTTAACAATAGGTTATTTAGGAAGTCAATCTGGCATATCTAAGATGTTATGAAACACACCAGAAATGGCCTAGCCATGACCCTAAGCACCAGGAAAGAAGCTGGGGTTCCAGTGCTGTCAGAGGAATTGGAGGCGGGGGGCGGGGGGGGGGGGAAGGAACAGGTACCAGAAAGGTAGCATGCAGGTAGATGTACCACTTGGAGATTACCTAGGAAGTCAGCCATCCATTCCTGATGCAGAGCAGGCTCTGCACATGGGTGGGAAAGTACTCTTCTTAATGAGAGACTGGTGTGTGTAGCATTCCTCCTTGAAACTGTCACTTCTATTTAATTTGTGTACCTTTCTTGTGAAACAGTCTTCATAGTCACCAGTACCTGTTTTGGTCAAGATGTCATACTCTCATGGGAGTTACTAAGACCTTAGCCTGAGTTAAGAAATGATAGTTCTGCGAGCTGGTTCAGCCACCCGAGTACTGTATTACAAAATCAGGAGCTGCACTGTAATTATTTCAGTTCTTCTCCAGTGGGCTAATATTAGGCCCACATTTAATTTTCTCCCACCTTATCAAAATCCTTACTGACGAAGTCCTTTAAAGCTCAATTACTTCAGCAATATGATTACATTCCCCAAGGAACATATAAGCATCACTGCTGTGTGGAAATGGAGATTTCCTCAGTATGCTCTACTGTTAGAAAGGATCTTTGAACAGGAGAAATTCCAACTGTGATTTAAGGGGGAGAATTTATAATTGTGCTGCTAGTTTTTATAGTTTAATAGTCATTTTGAAAAAGTCATTGTTAACATCCTTACACTATTCAAGCATGTTTACTAAATATGCACCTATTTACTCATACCTCTGAGTGGAGGAGAATTTTTTCTGACTACAAAGGTGGGTGATTTGACATAAGGTCTATAAGAACATTGCCACAGTGCTGCACAGAAGTTCTAATTTTTGCCCTATTCTTAAAAAAACAATGATAATAACAACAAATAAACTATAACAAATCTATCCAAATATTAGGGATGTTCTTTCTGCCATTGTAAAGGCTTCTGCAAATGGAACCAAGACTATATATCCTTTGCTTCTTTATCTCTATTTTTTTAAAATATTTTATTTATTTATTTGACAGAGAGAGACACAGTGAGAGAGGGAACACAAGCAGGGGGCGTGGGAGAGGGAGAAGCAGGCTTCCCGCCAAGCAGGGAGCCTGATGTGGGGCTCGATCCCAGGACCCTGGGATCATGACCTGAGCCGAAGGCAGCCACTTAACTGACTGAGCCACCCAGGTGCCCCATCTCTATTTTTTTTAAAAGAAAATGGGCCACTGTAATCTAGAACTAGAAGTAGCTTTATTCAAGGGATCTCCAATACTACAATTTTATGACTATCTTTTTACTAAAAATGTCTTTATTTCACAACAATAAGATAAATGTTTGTTGATCACAGATTCAAGATGACAGAAATTGAAATATGAGAAAAATTAGAAATGTATTTATATAGTCCCTTATATTTATGATAAAAATGATCATTCTTCCATTTTAGGTTCAGTGAATATCATTTAAGTTGTAGAAGCAGCCTAAAATGGAATTCACACATTAACTGTTTAAAAATATTCAGATCTTCATATAACACATTTACATATGGGTTTATCAGATTAGCCAAAATCTCACCAGGGAAATTTTGTATCTACTTTTTAAAATTTAAGTGCAGTGAAATTCATTCAGTTATATTATCACCATAGGAATTAAAAGTTTGATCACAGTAATTAAATCTTAAGAGAATACATAAATGCAACATTCCTATATGCTAGGAATATAATTTATTAAAAAAGATATAAAGTTTGCTTTTTAAATTTTATTGTATTTATTAAAATCTGAAATTCTGTGAATGACATTTCACTTCCTCATTGTCAAACACATTTTTCCTAATTTTTATCAATTAATATTTGATATCACAAACATGTCCATAGAAATTCAGCTTTCTCTCTGATATGTAAAAGGTTTGGAAGTCATTGCTTTCTATCCTCAAACAGAAAAAAAAAAGCTGGACAAAATGAAAATGAACAGCTCTTCTTAGAGCCATCAGAGAATTGAGGTCATGGGGCTGCCTTGAAAATGGGAAAGATGGGTGAGTACAGAGAATCACAGCTTACTGGGATCAAAAACCACATGCTGTGGCCAGAAACCATAAGAACACTTAAACAGTAATTGATTAATAGCTGAAGACTGAGTGTAGACTAGCTTGAGAGATTAAAAACTCCTGGGGACACAGCCTTAGAGGGATCCCTGACAACTCTGTAGAGCTTTCCCTCCAGGGGCTCCCCAAGGTTCTGATGATGAAGATTGGAGAAAAATCCTTTCATCGGTCTGAAGGGAAAAGTTACCATTTTCAATATTCTCATAATGTTCTGTTATCCTTAACACAGGGCCATCCTCAGAGGAAACTATTGTACCAGGGCCTAACCACCATGAGAAATACCCAACTCCAGTTCCCTCCAGCCTTTAACATGGGAGAAGGTAATATTCAGTCATAGACAACTCTAGCCTTCCTGTCTCCTGAAGGGGGGCTGGCAAGAAAAAGGCTGAGGTGAACATGTGAAGGCCTTGGTCCAGAGGAACAGGCCCACTAAAAGCCTAGGATCTGATCACAGAATTATAGAATATTCCCTCCCACACACTTTATCACTCATAAACAGGGCTCCTGTATAGTAAGATACACTGTATAGTAAGATACAGTAATACCACTGAAAGTACTACATATGTCAGAATTTATTTAGGAAGAAGTCTCTAGGGAAGCCCAAAGACACCCAGGGGAGATAAAAATGAAGGACCCAAAAGAAATTTTCAGCCTCTGACACCTGCAATTGCAGCAAACATTAAACACAGCCTAGCTCCTACGCAGATCAACATAAAAACTCACACAGAAGTCCTGTTTACCTAGGTTCCTATTAGCTAGTACATCATGTATACCTTTCAACAAAAAAATTACAGGGTATGCTAAAAGGGAAATAAAAACCCTCAATAATCTGAAGGGACAAAGGAGGCATCAGAACCAGATGTACATTTGAGAGAAATTTTGAAATTTTGAAATATCAGTAATTTAAAATAACTGATTATTTGCTATTTGATATTATGTTAAGGAATATAATGAAAAAATAGACAACAGGCAAAAAAAAAATTGGTAATGTATGCAGAAAGATGGAAACTCTAAGAAACAATCAAAAGGAAGTACTGCAGGGACCCCTGGGTGGCTCAGTCGGTTAAGTGTCTGCCTTCAGCTCAGGTCACGATCCCAGGGTCCTGGGATCGAGTCCCACATCGGGCTCCCTGCTCCGTGGGGAGTCTGCTTCTCCCTCTCTCTCTAGCTCCTCTCCGCTCATGCTCTCTCTCTCTCTCTCTCAAATAAATAAATAAAATCCTCTTAAAAAAAAAGGAAGTACTGCAAAATAAAAACACTGAAGTACAGATGAAAAATGCCTTGAACTTACACAGTTCGAGGAAAAAAAAATCAATAAGCTGGAAGACTGGCAATAGGACTTCACAAACTGAAAGGCAGAGAGAGAAAGAATTTTTAAAAGAAAAGACTATCCAACAAATGGGGAAAAATTTTTAGAAGGTGTAGAGCATGTAATGGGAATACAAGAAGGAAGGAAGAAAGGAAGGAAGGAAGGAAGGGGAGGGAAGGGGCGGGGAGGGGAGGGGAGGAAGGAAGGAAGGAAGGGAAAGCTACTGGAAACACTTGAAGTCATAGTGGCTGAGAATTTTCCAAATTTAGTGATGGACACAAAAATCCACAGATCTACAGTAGGTGTATCATCTTCCATCTGCACAAAATCAAAAAAAGACAAAGAAGAACTCTTGAAAGAAGCCTGAGGAAGGGACAGGAAACACCTTTCCTACAGAGAAATGAGGGTAAGAATTACATCATTCTTCTCCTCAGAATCCATAAAAGCAAGAAGCGAGTGGAGTAAATATTTAAAATGTGGAAGAAAAACCAAGCCAAACCAAACCACCACCAACCAAGAATTCTTTCTCAGACGAGCATTAAGGGAATTTATTATCAGTAGAAATACCTTGCAAGAAATGTTAAAAGTTCTTCAGAGGAAAAGAATAGAGGTCAGAAAATTGAACACACATAAGGAAAAGAAGAGACTTTAGAGAAAGAACAATCGAAGATAAAATACATTTTTGTCTTCTTCTTAATTGAACTAATGGAAATCTGTTCAATAAAAGAATAGCAACAATGTATTGAGTGATTATAGCTTATGGATAAATGAAAGGAATGACAGCAGTGTTATAAGAAATGGGAAGGAGTAATTGGGAACAACTCTAACTTAACTGTACTACTCATGAAGCACTAAAGTGCTATGTGAAAGTGGACTTAGATTAGTTGTAAAAGTATATTACACTCCAGAGCAACAACTAACAAAATTAACAAGGAAGTATAATCGATGTGCTAGGAAAGAGAGAGAGAAGACAAAATGCTATCACATAAAATACTTAATTAGAGCCAGGGTTGGGGGGGGAAGGCAAAGCAGAAAGGAAAAAAAAAAAAAAGACAAGGTCAATGAATAGATACAGAAAATAGTTAAAAATAGGGTAAATATTCATCCAAAAAACAGAAAATAGAAATAGGGTAAATATTCATCTAAAAATGTCAAAAATCTCTTTAAATATGGAGTAAATACACCCATTAAAATAAAGAAACTGTGAGTATACATATCAAAAAACAAGATGCAAGTATACATACTTTATACAAAATCCACTTTAAATATAAAGACACAGATAGCTTAAAAGTAAAAGGATGGAGTAAGATATACCATGTTAACACTAATCAGAAGAAATGTGGTGTACAAAACAAGGATACCCAGTCTCACCATTTTATTCAACATTGTACTGGAAGTCCTAGCCACAGCAATTAGGCAAAAGGAACAAAAAACAAAAAACAAACAAAAAAATCCACAACCAAAAAACAAAACAACACAAAATGCATCTAAATCCAAAATAAAGAAGTAAAAATCTTTTAGCAGATAATATATCATATATAGAAAACCCTAAAAATCCCAGCAAAAACTGTTGGAATTATGAAACAAATTCAGTAAAGTTTCAGGTTAGAAAATCAACATGCAACAAACAGTTGTGTTTCTATAAACTAACAATGAACTATTAGAAAGAAGAATGAAGAAAACAATCCCATTTACAATTGCATCAAAAAGAATGAAATATCTAAGAATAAATTTAACCGAGTTAAAAATTCTGTACTCTGAAAACTACAAGACACTGATGAAAGAAGTTGAAGAAAACACAAATAAATGGAAAGATATTCCATGCTCATAGCTTGGAAGAATTAATATTAAAGTGTCTATGCCAAGCAATATACAGATTCAATGCAGTGCTTATCAAAATTCCAAGGGCACTTTTTACAAAAACAGAAAAAAACAATTCTAAAATTTGTATGGAGCTAAGGAACACCCCAAATCCCAAAGCAATCTTGAGAAAGAAGAACAAAGCTGAAGGCATCACACTTCCTGATTTCAAGCCATAGTACAAAGCTATAGTAATCAAAACAGTATGGTATTAACATAACAGACACATAGATAAATGGAACAGAATGGAAAGCCCAGAAATAAACCCATGCATATACAGTGAATTAATTTATGACAAAGGAACCAAGAATACAGAATGGGGAAAAACAATCTCTTCAATGAAGGAGTTGGGAAAACTAGACAGCTGCATGAAAGAGATGAAACTGGACTGCTATCTTACACCCTACCCAAAAAATAACCTCAAAATGGACTAAAGACTTAAATATAAGACTTGAAACCATAAGGATCCTGGAAGAAAACATAACTTGTGAACTCATATCAGTCCTGGCATTAAATTTTGATATTTGACACCAGAGCAGAGAAAACAAAAGCAAAAATAAACAAGTGGGACTGTTTCAAACTAAAATGTTTCTGCACAGCAAATGGGTCCATAAACAAAATGAAAAGACAACCTATGAAGAAAATATTTGCAAATAATATATCTGATAAGGAGTTAGTATCCCAAATGTATAAAGAATTCATACAATTCAATAACAACAACAACAAATTCTATTAAAAGATGGGCAGAGGAACTGAAAAGGCATTTTCCCAGAGAAGATATATAAATGGTCAACAGGTACATGGAAAGGTGTTCAACATCACTAATCAACAGGGGAATGTAGATCAAAACCACACTGAGATACTACCTTACACCTGTGAGGATGGCTATTATCAAAAAGACGAGAGATACCAATGTTGGCAAGGATGTAGAGAAAAGGCAATCCTTGGAGGAGTAGGAGACCTGGATTTCGTCTGGTCTCAGGAATTCAGCTGAATAGGGATCAAACCATTCTGAACACCTACGAACTCAACAGGAGATCGAAGAAAAGAATAGCAACAACTCTCTGAACAGAAAAGTGACCACTTACTGGAAGGTAGGACCTGCGGACAAGTGAATCCAAGGCGATATTCAGGAGGATAGATGGTGGGGGAGGGGGCCTCCGTTGGCCGCTCCTGGTAAGTGATAGAGCAGTGGAGCACAAAATCGGAAATTTTAGAACTCACCTCCACTGAGGGACGTCGCTCCAGTGGCTAAGGGGGGGGGTGGAAACCTTGTGGGACAGTGTGGTCTCAGGACCCTCGGGGTCACAGAAAGACCGGGGGTGCCTGAGTGCGGCAGAGCTTCCAGGTATCGGAGCAGGGAAGCTGGCTGCAGAGATGGAGCTGAGGCTCAGGCTCTCAGCTCGTGGTTGCCATAAACTGTGATCGGTGACAGTTGGGCCGCTGCTCCTCCAGCAGGGACACAACAAGCGGCAGAGTTGGAGAGACTCCCCTTCCTCCCCCAGGAGGAGCAGCACGGAAGCACACCGCAGGGATCTGCTGGGTTTGGAGACTCCACACAGCTTCGGCTACCAGAGATAAAAATGCTCGGTCATAGGCCAGGTGAGCACGGAGTGCGCCCAGAGACCGGGGACACGGGAGTGACTGACTGCTTTTCTCTGGGGGTGCACTGAGGAGAGGGGCCCCGAGTTCTCGACTCCTCCAGGGTGGAGATTGGGAGGCTGCCATTTTCACTCTTGTCCTCCAAAGCTTGCAGGGAACAAAAGCTCCTGAGAGCAAACCCAAGCAGATTGTTTAGCCTGGACCGTCAAGGGCGGGGCAATTCCGCCTCCGGCAAAGATATTTGGGAACCATGGCAACAGGCCCCTCCCCCAGAAGATCAGGACGAACAGCCAGCCAAGACCAAGTTTACCGATCAAGGAGAACGGGAGAACAACAGCGCTAGGGGAATATACTGCACATAGAATTCATGGCTTTTCTACCATGATTCATTAGTTTTTCAAAGTTAATTTTTTTAACTGTTTTTTCTTTAATTTTTCTTTTTCCCTTTTTCAGCCAACATCTTGTCAATCTCTTTTTGAAAAAAATTTTTTTATTTTTCATTTTTAGAGTCATATTCTAACCCTTCATAGTAGACACCCTTATTTTTAGGATATATATATAAGTTGTTCTCTCTTTAAAATTTTGAGATACAGTTTCTTCTAACAGATCAAAATATACCCTAAATCACTAGTGTATGGCTTTGTTCTAGTCTCCTGCCAGATCACATTCTCTCCCTTTTCTTTTTTTCTTTTTTTTTAAAATCTTCTTTCTTTTTTCAAACAACTTCTTATCAATTCCTCTTATAAATCTTTTATAATTTTCATTTTTACATTCATCTTCCATTCCTTCATTGTATCAACCCTTATTTTGTACATATATAAGTATTTCTTTCTTTAAAATTTTAGCAGGCACTTTCTTCTAACAGACCAAAATACACCCAAAATCTAGTGTGTGGTACTGATCTATGCACTAGCCTGATCATATTTGATCATATTCTGTTTTTTTTGTTTTGTTCTGTTTTTGTTTGTTTTTATCTTTTTCTTTTTCTTTTTTTCTTTTTTTCCTTCCTTTTATCTTTCTTTCCCTTTCTTTTCCCCTGGTTTCAGGTCTTTTCTGATTTGTTTAGAGTATATTTCCTGGGGACGTTGCTAACCTGTTAGCATTTTGTTCTCTCATTCATCTATTCTCCTCTGGACAAAATGACAAGATGAAAAAAATCACCTCAGCAAAAAGAACAAGAGGTAGTACCGTCTGCCAGGGACCTACTCAATTCGGACATTAGTACGATGTTGGACCTAGAGTTCAGAATCATGATCTTAAAGATACTAGCTGGGCTAGAAAAAAGCATGGAAGATATTAGAGAAACCCTTCCTGGAGAAATAAAAGAACTAAAATCTAACCAAATCAAAATCAAAAAGGTTATTAATGAAGTGCAATAAAAAATGGGGGCACTAACTGCTAGGCTAAATGAGGCAGAAGAGAGAATCAGTGATATAGAAGACAAATGATGGAAAATAAAGAACCTGAGAAAAAGAGAGAGAAACAACTACAGGATCACGAGGGCAGAATTCGAGAGATAAGCGATACCATAAGACGAAACAACATTAGAATAATTGGGATCCCAGAAGAAGAAGAAAGAGAGAGAGGGGCAGAAGGTATATTGGAGCAAATTAGAGCAGAGAACTTCCCTAGTGTGGGGAAGGAAACAGGCATCAAAATCCAGGAGGCACAGAGAACCCCTCTCAAAATCAATAAAAATAGGTCAACACCCCGACATCTAATAGTAAAACTAACGAGTCTCAGAGACAAAGAGAACATCCTGAAAGCAGCTCAGGAGAAGAGATATGTAACCTATAATGGTACAAACATTAGATTGGCAACAGACCTATCCACAGAGACCTGGCAGGCCAGAAAGGACTGGCATGGTATCTTCAGAGCACTAAACAAGAAAAATATGCAGCCAAGAATACTATATCCAGCTAGGCTGACAGTGAAAATTGAAGGACAGATAAAAATCTTTCAGGACAAACAAAAACTAAAGGAATTTGCAAACACAACACCAGCCCTCCAAGAAATATTGAAAGGGGTCCTCTAAGCAAAGAGAGAGCCTAAAAGCAGCATAGACCAGAAAGGAACAGAGACAATATACAGTAACAGTCACCTTACAGGCAATACAATGGCACTAAATTCGTATTTTTCAATAGTTACCCTGAATATAAATGGGCTAAATGCCCCAATCAAAAGACACAGGCTATCAGATTGGATTACAAAACAAGACCCATCAAAATGCTGTCTGCAAGAGACTCATTTTAGACCCAAAGACACACACATATTGAAAGTGAGGGGGTGGAAAAACATTTACCATGCTAATGGACACCAAAAGAAAGCTGGGGTGGAAATCCTTATATCAGACAAATTAGATTTTAAAACAAAGACTGTAATGAGATGAGGAAAGACACTATATCCTACTTAAAGGGTCTATCCAACAAGAGGATCTAACAACTGTAAATATCTATGCCCCTAACATGGGAGCAGCCAATTATATAAGGCAATTAATAACAAAAGCGAAGAAACACATTGACAACAATACAATAATAGTGGGGGACTTTAACAACCCCTGACTGAAATGGACAGATCATCTAAGCACAAGATCACCAAGGCAATAAAGACTTTAAATGACACACTGGACCAAATGGACTTCACAGACATATTCAGAACATTCCATCCGAAAGCAATGGAATACACATTCTTCTCTAGTGCCCATGGAACACTCTCCAGAATAGATCACGTGCTAGGTCACAAATCAGGTCTCAACCGGTACCAAAAGATTGGGATTATTCCCTGCATATTATCAGATCACAGTGCTTTGAAACTAGAACTCAATCACAAGAGGAAAGTCAGAAAGAACTCAAATAGTTGGAGGCTAAAGAGCATCCTACTAAAGAATGAATGGGTCAACCAGGAAATTAAAGAAGAATTTAAAAAATTCATGGAAACCAATGAAAATGAAAACACAACTGTTCAAAATCTTTGGGATACAGCAAAGGCAGTCCTGAGAGGAAATTATAGACAAATACAAGCCTTTCTCAAGAAACAAGAATGGTCTCAAATACACAACCTAACCCTACACCTAAAGGAGCTAGAGAAAAAACAGCAAATAAAGCCTAAACCGAGCAGGAGAAGAGAAATAATAAAGATCAGAGCAGAAATCAATGAAATAGAAACCAAAAGAAGTAGAACAGATCAACAAAACTAGGAGATGGTTCATTGAAAGAATTAACAAGATTGATAAACCTCTGGCCAGACTTATCAAAAAGAAAAGAGAATGACCCAAATCAACAAAATCATGAATGAAAGAGGAGAGATCACAAACAACACCAAAGATATACAAACAATTATAAGAACATATTATAAGCAACTCTATTCCAGCAAATTAGATAACCTGGAAGAAATGGATGCATTCCTAGAGATGTATCAACTACCAAAATTGAACCAGGAAGAAACAGAAAACCTAAACAGACCTATAACCACTAAGGAAATTGAAGCAGTCATCAAAAATCTCGCAAGAAACAAAAGCCCAGGGCCAGATGGCTTCCCAGGGGAATTCTATCAAACATTTCAAGAAGAATTAATACCTCTTCTCCTGAAACTGTTCAAAAATAGAAATGGAAGGAAAACTTCCAAACTCGTTTTATGAGGCCACCATTACCTTGACCGCAAAACCAGACAAAGATCCCATCAACAAGGAGAATTACAGACCAATATCCTTGATGAACATGGATGCAAAAATTCTCACCAAAATACGAGCCAATAGGATCCAACACTACATTAAAAGGATTATTCACCATGACCAAGTGGGATTTATCCTTGGGCTGCAAGGTTCATTCAACATCCCCCAAATCGATCAACGTGATACAAATACATTAAAAAAGAAAGAACAAGAATCATAGGATCCTCTCAATAGATGCAGAAAAAGCATTTGACAAAGGACAGCATCCTTTCTTGATCAAAACTCTTCAGAGTATATGGATAGAGGGTACATACCTCAATATCATAAAAGCCATCTATGAAAAACCTACAGCGAATATCATTCTCAATGGTGAAAAGCTGAGAGCTTTTCCCCTAAGGTCGGGAACGTGGCAGGGATGTCCACTCTCACCACTGCTATTCAACATAGTATTAGAAGTCCTAGCCACAGCAATCAGACAGCAAAAAGAAATCAAAGGCATCTAAATCGGCAAAGAGGAAGTCAAACTCTCACTCTTTGCAGATGATATGATACTGTATGTGGAAAACCCAAAAGACTCCACCCCAAAACTGCTAGAACTCATACAGGAATTCAGTCAAGTAGCAGGATATAAAATCCATGCAGAGAAATCAGTGGCATTCCTATACACCAACAACAAGACAGAAGAGAGACAAATCAAGGAGTCGATCCCATTTACAATTGCACCCAAAACCATATGATACCTAGGAATAAATTTAACCAAAGAGGCAAAGGATCTGTACTCAGAAAACTATAAAATACTCAGGAAAGAAATTGAAGAAGACACAAAGAAATGGAAAAACGTTCCATGCTCATGGATTGGAAGAACATTGTGAAGACGTCAATGCTACCTAGAGCAATCTACACATTCAATGCAATCCCCATCAAAATACCATCCACTTTTTCAAAGAAATGGAACAAATAATTCTAAAATTTGTATGGAACCAGAAGAGACCCCAAATAGCCAGAGGAATCTTGAAAAAGAAAAGCAAAGCTGGCGGCATCACAATTCCAGACTTCCAGCTCCATTACAAAGCTGTCATCATCAAGACAGTATGGTACTGCCAGAAAAACAGACACATAGATCAATGGAATGGAATAGAGAGCCCATAATGGACCCTCAACTCTATGGTCAACTTATCTTTGACAAAAAAGGAAAGAATGTCCAATGGAAAAAAGACAGTCTCTTCAACAAATGGTGTTGGGAAAATTGGACAGCCACATGCAGAAGAATAAAACCGGACCATTTCCTTACACCACACACAAGAATAGACTCCAAATGGTTGAAAGACCTAAACGTGAGGCAGGAGTCCATCCAAATCCTAAAGGAGAACACAGGTAGCAACCTTTTCGACCTCAGCCACAGCAACTCTTCCTAGAAACATCGCCAAAGGCAAGGGAAGTAAGGGCAAAAATGAACTATTGGGATTTCAAGATAAAAAGCTTTTGCACAGCAAAAGAAACCGTTCACAAAACCAAAAGATAACCGACAGAATGGGAGAAAATATTTGCATATGACATATCAGATAAAGGGCTAGTATCCAAAATCTATAAAGAACTTATCAAACTCAACACCCAAAGAACAAATAATCCGATCAAGAAATGGGCAGAAGACATGAACAGACATTTTTCCAAAGAGAAGACATCCAAATGGCCAACAGACACATGAAAAAGTGCTCAACATCGCTTGGCATCAGGGAAATCCAAATCAAAACCTCCATGAGATACCACCTCACACCAGTCAGAATGGCTAAAATTAACAAGTCAGGAAACGACAGATGTTGGTGGGGATGTGGAGAAAGGGGAACCCTCCTACACTGTTGGTGGGAATGCAAGCTGGTGCAACCCCTCTGGAAAACGGTATGGAGGTCCCTCAAACAGTTGAAAATAGAGCTACCGTAGGATCCAGCAATTGCACTACTGGGTATTTACCCCAAAGATACAAATGTAGGGATCCGAAGGGGTATGTGCACCCCAATGTTTATAGCAGCATTGTCCACAATAGCCAAACTGTGGAAAGAGCCAAGATGTCCACCGATAGATGAATGGATAAAGCAGAGGTGGTATATATACACAATGGAATACTATGCCGCCATCAAAAGGAATGAGATCTTTCCATTTGCAATGATGTGGATGGAACTGGAGGGTGTTATGCTGAGTGAAATAAGTCAATCAGATAAAGACATGTATCATATGACCTCCCTGATATGAGGAAATCTTAATCTCAGGAAACAAACTGAGGGTTGCTGGAGTGGTGGGGGTGTGAGGGATGGGGTGGCTGGGTGATAGACATTGGGGAGGGTATGTGCTAT
This sequence comes from Callorhinus ursinus, assembly GCF_003265705.2. Classification (NCBI taxonomy): domain Eukaryota; kingdom Metazoa; phylum Chordata; class Mammalia; order Carnivora; family Otariidae; genus Callorhinus; species Callorhinus ursinus. Next base: position 4,064,354 of record NW_027397093.1, read on the forward strand.
GGTGAGCGCTGTGAATTGTGCAAGACTGTTGAGTCGCAGATCTGTACTTCTGAAACAAATAATGCAACATATGTTAAGAAAAAAGAAAAAGAAGAAGATAGCAGGAGGGGAAGAATAAAGTGGAGTAAGTCAGAGGGGGAGACGAACCATGAGTTCGATGGACTCTGAAAAAGAAACTGAGGGTTCTAGAGGGGAGGAGGGTGGGGGGATGGGTTAACCTGGTAATGGGTATCAAGGAGGGCACATTTTCCGTGGAGCACAGGGTGTTATGCACAGGCAATGAATCATGGAACACTACATCAAAAGCTAATGATGTAATGTATGGGTGATTAACATAAAAATAATAAAATAAAAAAAAAAACCACAATGAGCTACCACCATACTCCCTTTAGAATGGCTAAAATCCAAAAGGTTAACAACACTCAAGCCTGGCAAGGATGTACAACAACAGGGGCTCTCATTCATTTTTAGGAATGCAAAATGGTACTGCCACTTCAGAAGAAAGTTTGGCAGCTTACAAAGCTAAATATAACCTAACCGTATGATGCAGAAATTTTGCTCCCAGGTAGTAACCAAATTTGTTGAAAACATATGTCCATACAAAAACCTGCATGTGAATATCTATAGCAACCTACATATTTTATTATAATTATGATAGTGGATATGCATTATGCATTTGGCATAACCCATCGAGTGCATATTGCAAAGACTCAATCCTAAT
>NW_027397093.1:4065084-4124858 GCF_003265705.2 Callorhinus ursinus
TAATGCATACATCTAAGCTGATCTCTCTTATCCATGCTAAATGGAAAATTCAGTGGGCAAATCCAGCATCCTACCAAAAGAATGACAATCACTGCTGTAACAGGATTTAATTCTGCTGCCACTAATAGAATTTTTAATGTCAGCCCATCTGTCCAGGAAGCACTGAAACTCTTGTTGGGTTTCTTTCTCTTTTTCCATGATGGAATGGCAAGGAAATATCACTGTCGTCACCAGCACTTGAGTGATCATGGCATTGCAAAAAACCTTGCCAGTAAACCTTCCATGGCTACTGCTCTTCAGAATGCCTGTGTGAAATGCTCCCGTAGCCCGTGATGTCAAAGTCAAGGATCCATTTCTGGGCATGAGAGGTTGTCTCTAACAGGCAACAGCTGAGACAGAATGAAATGGAGATCCATTTGCCTGGCAGCTTACACTTCATGGATATCTAGTGTGGCATTAACAGAGAAACTGAAATATCATAATATTCTGGCCATTTGTTCCAAAGTGGAGTCAAGTCTCACAAGGCAGACGATGGGCCTCCGTTTCTGAGATTCGGCCAGGTGTGGGGCTTGGGGATACCGCCCCTCAGGGCATGCCACACCATGCTGCCTCCATTGGCCTCCTCTTTCTCCTGGCTGCCACAGTCTCTGTGCCTGAAAACAACCTAAATATTCCGGGAGAGATTCCAGCCAAACACAGCCCTCTTATCTCCTTGGGAACAGAGAGCGTCTAGGCCTTGAGCTGAGCTCCTCTGCCTGACAGGAGATGTGGCAATGGTTCAGCAGGACTGAAAGTTCATCATCTTTCTCCACAGCACACTCATCTGGCTTTTTCTTCTTCCCTGGAAAGTGAGGCAGGCTGAAAAATTTGCAGGTGAACAGCAAGGCGCCGGTGTGTGTGTTCTTCTTTAGAGTGCATTGATTACCATTTTATTTCAGGGTTGAGCAGTAATTACCACTAATGAACAATGTGATAATCTGCAGCATAAATCACCAGTTCCTTGGCTTTACCATTTAACACAATGAATTAGAACTTGGCAGGTCTCAGTCTATCTTCTGTTCAGGTCAAGTGTACTGCAAGATGCAGGGGACCGAGGGGACATTTCTACTCAGAGGAAACCATTCGAGACTCTTTGATATGAATCATGGGCATAAAGATGGATACACCTGTGGACTTAATGGCTGATGTCTTGGTCATCACTGAGACTTGGTCCTGCATCATTTGGCAACTTGTTCCTCCCGAGTGAGTTGTGAACAGCTTACCTCTCCCAGGACAAGCGGAGACAACCTCCTCACTGTAGCTTCTGCCTCTGACCTTGCACAGAAATGGGAATTAGCTTTCCAGTGAAATATACAGATATTTGAAAGTGTCTTGTGCGATGCTTTAGCAGGATTGAGGAAAAAAGGAGGATAGATACCTCTGTTACTGAGCAGCTACCCCAAAGCAGGTGCCATGTAGACACTTAATATCTATATTCTTCCTGAAGGGAGCTCCTTTTATGAGTCCATTAAGGATGAGAAATCTAGCTCAAGGAAGGGTTATGGCTTGCCAAAGGTATATGTCTAATAAATGTCAGAAGTGAGGCTAAGATTTAAAGCTGCACGTATAACATTGTCCACATAGTTTGATCAACACATGTTTAATGGTTTTATAGTTTTACATATTTTCTCCACACATTAGACTCCAAGCCCTCCAAAGCAAGGGCTACTGTTCCTGCTTACTTTGTATTTATATACATACACAGTGCATACAGTTGGTGCTTAAACAATATTTGTGCAATTAAATAGGAAACCTTCTGCACTGAAAAAAATGAATAGTCGATAAATGATACACATCATACTATATATTGCATGTTGTATAATATACATCACATATATTTCCATTCAAAAGCAACTACAAAGATTTCAGAGGCCCATTATATTAAAATACAGACTTTTGTCTAAGCAGTGGAGACATAATTTAAATAATTCATGATAAATTGATATCTCTTTTATTCCATTAATGCTTCTTAATAGCCTTCTGACAGACTACATCAACATTATGTATCCCGATTAATACAAGATTTATCAAGATGTGAACTGACTTTGGAGGGAAGAAAACTATAATAGAATCCATGATCTCAAAGTGTTAAAAGTAGGATTTAATTAAATGTTCTAGAAAATTGAGAAATTAGAATGTAGCTCCAACTCCATAAAATATGAATTTTACATAAGGAGATTTTTCCAAAATCTGTTTAATGTAATATAAATATAGGCAGGTATTACTTCAAACCCTCAAAGAAATCATGTTGAGAATTTTATCCCCTAGCAGACTGGAACGCAAAGCAGACAAAGAATCCCTGTGGTGTTGGAGGCATGACAGGTGGACGACACCTACAGAGAAGACTCCTTGTTGTTCTTCAGTAATGGGATCAAGAACATTTTCTTGAGAATAATGGAATTGTTAACACAGATTACTTTGTATTGATTGCAGTTTACAACTTTCTATGCAGGGCATTCATTTATATTATTTTCACCGGCATTGTGATTGAGACGTAATAAAGTCATTCTTTATTTTCCTGCCTTTTTTTAAAATGTGTATAATCACCATCATGTCTTCCAAAAATTCTATGAAAGAACAAAGCCCAAGAACCCAGTTTTCCAAATTGATTTTGGCAGGATTCTTTCTTATTTCCTCTGATGACAAGATGGTTTTATGGGCTTTACCATTTCTAGAAGAGAGCCATTTAAGGATAAGGAAAGGCTTGGGCTTTATTTGATTAATGCTTTGCCTTGTGTATAAATATGTGAGAAAGCATATTAGAAGAATGTTAATCATGCTAAGTGACAAAACTGTGTTTCTTACTGAGTAGGTTTCACTTTAAATTTTATAATTTCTTGTGGTTTCAAAATTCTGGTTGTTAAGACAGAAACAAGCAAAATTTGTGATATATTTATTCTAATGTTTAAAATCCTGATGCTACATTTATATCAAGATGTGCGGCTATTTTAAAATGCATTGAATTTTTAGATAAAGAGCGTTGAGTAAAAGCCACATATAAATCTCATTCCTCAAAACCCATTGAAATTAATATTTTAATAAAAATCAAAAGTTCACTAGCAGCAACTGAACAAGAAAGAGGGACTGTGCAAAGAATAAGTCTTAAGTCAAAAGATTTTTAAATATTGCTGCCAAGAAAAGAAACACAGAACACAGCATGATGTGTGACATTTCAAACTCCATGCTCTCCCCTCAAAGTCACTACTAATGACAGAAAAGAATAAAAACCTGAGGATTTGTACTAGTTGCTCCACTCAAGTGTTCAAGAGAACATCTGAGGAAATGCTTTTAAGAATAGAAACCTTGCTATAAAGGAGCTCAAAACAACTGGAACTCACCAGAGCAATATACTGAGTAGGAGAAAGGAGGTGAAGCCCACATGAGCAGGACAGGCACACATGGTTGGTGTTATAAGCCACTGTTAATTTTGATAAGATTCTGGTAAAGATAGTCTAGCCTTGACTCCCGACATGGGTTATAAGAGGCCACACAGTTAAGCTATCCCCTACTCAATTCCATTGCCCCCAGTAATGGAATACAGGAATGTAGATAAAACAAAATTAGCTTCTTAAATGAAGCTCATGGAAAAGGCAGAAACATTACTAATGTCTTGGATGGGGTCAGGAGAGAATTTCCTTAATGGCTCTAGACAATAGAAATTTCAGACAGAGCAGCTCTCTAAATATGCAAATGAAAATAAATAACTTGACAACTGTTATGCACTGAATATTTGTGTTCCCCTCAAATTCATGTGCTGAAATCTGAACCCCAAATGTGATTGTATTAGTAAGTGAGGCCTTTGCAAGGTGATTAGATAGATCATAAGGGGCAGAACCCTTATGGATGGGATTAGTGTCCTTATAAAAAAGACCCCAGAAAAGTCCCTTATGCCTTTCCCCATGTAAGAATCTAAAGAGAAGATGGCCATTTATGAACAAGGAAGTGGGCTGTCACCAGACCCCAAATCTGTTGGTGCCCTGATCTTGGACTTCCTAGCCTACAGAACTATAAGAAATAAATGTTTGTCATTTAAATCACCCAGAGTATGTTATATTTTTTACAGCAGCTCAAATAGCCGAAGACAACAACTATTCAAATTCTATGGAGAAAACAAAGAAAGTAAAGTAAAGGAGAATAGTGTCAGAGGAATGAGGGAAATCAAAATTCAGAAAGTAAAGTGAGAGCCAATTATGAAAGAAAATGTAATCAAAAGAAGAGAAAGGGCACCTGGGGGCTCAGTTGGTTGAATTTCCAATGTGATTTTAGCTCAGGTCATGCTTTCAGGGTCAAGCCACACATTGGCCTTCCACACTGGCTGTGGAGCCTGCTTAAGATTCTCTCTCTCTCCCCCCACCCCTCCCCCACTCTCTCTCAAAAGAAGAAGAAGAAGAAGAGGAGCAACAAACTTTCCCCAAGATATTTGTGCTATAGAACTTAATAGGAATAATATTTTAACAAAAACACAAAACAGTAGAAACAATGAAAAGATAAAACAATAAAAACATAAAACAATAGGTGTAAATTAATTGAAAAGGAGATTTTGGTACTGAAAGACTTATTTTATTCTTTTTTTTCTTTATTTATTTGAGAGAGAGAGAGAGAGAGAGCATGAGAGGGATAAGGGTCAGAGGGAGAAGCGGACTCCCCACTGAGCAGGGAGGCGGATGCAGGGCTTGATCCCAGGACTCCAGGGTCATGACCTGAGCTGAAGGCAGACACTTAACCGACTGAGCCACCCAGGTGCCCAAGACTTATTTTAGAAGCCAAACTTTTGAACTAATTTATTCATTATGTTGCAATGAAGAAAAAGCTTTCAATAATCACTGTCAGGGTAAAGAAGACAGACATTAAGGCATTAGAGAGAATGGATAAGCAATGGATTAAAGGAAAGTGAATGGATTAAGGTAATATATGAACAGATGACAAGATACAAGGCCAAGATTATCAATGTTATGAATGCAATGAACATAAACACGGAATAGACCATTTCTAGAGTTTGCAGATCAAAAAACATTTTATTATAAAAGCAGGTGGATATTTCCAAATTTAATAAACACCTATATCTTAACTTCCCTTTAGAAACATTACTCACTAATGAATTCAAGCCAGTTAAAGTAAGGATTCAGGCTTGGAACACAATGTAATTTCTGTATTCTGGATAATTATGAAAAACGGATGCTTGTTATGCATACTATAAATTTAGATCATCTTTCCAAATAGGAAACATTTTCTTGAAAAACTTTTGAATTGTTCAAGTTCTCATATTTTTGTTTTAGTTTCTGTTAGAATTAGGCTATGCCCAATCAGTTCCTTCCATGCCTCGAATTATGTATCAGAAATACTTTGGGTCCCTCAGGAGAAAAGTAGGTAAGATATTTTTGTTAATATCATCGTCACAATTGACACTCTCTGAGATTTTTTTACCATCTACTTTTCTGATTTCCTAGTATTTTCATTCATTTATTTTATTCTCTCACATAGAACTTCTCAACCATTGTTATAGTCCAATCAAAAGATATTGATCGCCTACGGCACAGGAAAGTCTTGCGTGAGAGTCAAGGGTTGTTTAAATCTCCCAGGCCTATCACCTCCAGCCTTGAGTTGAGCAAAATTACCAGATTCCTTGGAAAGAAGCCTAATCAGACAGGGCTCATCATGCCTACGGGCTCTGTGAGAGCCTGTAAGATAAACAACATGTGGCTTCTGAGCTTGGGCAAGCAGATGTTCCACCAGCCCCTCATAGCAAAGGGCTTCAGGAGCTAATAATGCAGGTAAAAAGAAGCATTGAATGTTACCATGGTGAGGCTGGTGGTTGGGGGTGCAGAGGGAGTGGGAAGTCAGGGAAGCAGGGTGGGATGGCCTATATTGGCTTCACATATATGGGACATGTCTGCCTGTGGCTGATATTCACGTTTAGTGGCATCCAAACTAACTGTATTTGTCTAACAATCCAATGATTCTACAAAATAGAGCCTCGTTATTAATTCAGAAAAGTTGATATAGAAAAGTTTTACTGAGTTACAGACCCATTTGTATGTTCAAGGAAATTTCAATACTATATTTGTCAATAACAAAAAGGAAGGCTTTTAGTTCCCCAACTCTAGGTGCCACTACTGTAAATTTTTGAATGGTTGTAAAAAGAGTTTAAATTTGTACTACTTTTCTTTCTCTGGTGGCATTCAAAAGTTTGAAGAGATTACCGTTAGGGAGTATTTATGAGGAATTATGGCTAGTCATGCCCATCATAAAGTCTAATATAAAAATAGTTTTCATGGTGGCAAGGTCAAGTTTTTCATTCCACGTTTTAAAAATCATGGAGGTAAAAGTTTTATGTAAACTAAAGAATTAATATCATCCTAATCCTTTACGTTTTACTATCATAATTATATACTATAAAGATGGTATAAAGAATAAACAAAGCCCCATTCATATTCCTCCACTGTTCTTCAGTGTGTCCCTTCACACCTTACGAATACTGTTTTCTATGTTTCCTAAGAGAGGAAGAACACTGTCTCAACATACTTTCCTACCTCTAGAGTATCACTTGGATGCTTTTCGCATGAAACCTCTCACCCATCCTGCTCCCTTTCTTTTCACATTGAAGAGCTACTCATCCCTTGTGCCCCAGTTCAGGGAGGGCAGCCACCTTCTGTGTTGAATGATTGATGAACATCCATGACACAGTAAAGAGGAGCTGTGATCACCACACCACCATTTATTCGAACATGGCTGGAATTCCAGAAATTCTGCTTTGCATGTGGAAAAGAAACACAAGCTGACAATGTAAAATGACAAACTTGAGTGGAATAGGGGTGGCAAGATATGTACAGAAACCAAAGCTACCAAATAATGTGGTTATAGATTCTACTTCACTTGTCTGAAATCTTGTTTATCTATCTATCTCTCCATCTATCTATCATCTATCTATGTATCTATTATTATCATATAATAATGTATAGGGGCACTTGGGTGGCTCAGTTGTTTAAGCCTCCAACTCTTGATTTTGGCTCAGGTCATGATCTCAGGGCTGTGAGATCGAGCCCTGCTTCAGTTCTGTACTCGGTGTGGAGCCTGCTTGAGATTCTCTCTCTCCTTCTGCCCCTGCCCACCCCCTACTTGGACACATGCTCTCTCCTCGTCTCTCTCTCTCAAAAAAAAAGTATAATAAAGTATAACTCATCTTTTGTAAATAATTGATAATACACATGAAATATAAAATATACATGCTAACAGAATAACGTTACTAGAATCGGCCTCATCTATGTCTTTCAGTTGGTTATATCTGTCTAGATCATCACCAATCCATCTATGTATTCAGCTATACTAACAAATGTTAGGACCTAAAGTGAAATGAAAAAGCTAATATAAAGTGGTCCACTTTAAATCAGATTAGAAGTTATCTTTATGACAGTGTCTCTAAATAGAAATAAATACTATTTTCTAAAAATAGCGGTTACTAAACTGACCATGAACTCCAAAGTCTTCTAAACGGAGGAATGACATTAGGTATCTGAATAACTTAAACATAGGTATGTGTACCAAAGCCGAGTGCCTTCATGACTTTCACATAGAATTTTAGCCATCTGCTCTCCTATTTGACCTTATCTCATTGTATTCAATTCACTGCTGGAGCTTAAGAAATTTTCACCTGTTCTGTAGGTACTATTCTGCTGTTATTTAACTATTGGCCACAGGGAATCATTAAAGGCCCCATTATTCTTCTTGAGGAACACTCCAAGTGCCTGGCAGGAAGGAGTAGAGGTGAAAGGTTCATCATACAGAGAGCAGAGTCTGCATTTCTGAAAATGAGGAGGCCTCTGGGCATTTGTGTAAAAAGGATTCAGGATCTTTTTTTTTTTTTTTAAGATTTTCTTTGTTTTTTGACAGAGAGAGAGACAGTGAGAGCAGGAACACAAACAGGGGGAGTGGGAGAGGGAGAAGCAGGCTTCCCACTGAGCAGGGAGCCTGATGCGGGGCTCAATCCCAGGACCCTGAGATCATGACCTGAGCTGAAGGCAGACACTTAACGACTGAGCCACCCAGGCGCCCCAAGGATTCCAGGATCTTAGTGAATTGTCTTTTTGGTTTCCACCTTTTTGGCCTCCCATCATCCCACATTCTAGCCATATTTTCTACTGCTCAGAGGTTTGAGAACATTGGATCAGCAGCCAGTAAAAGCACACACATATGCACACCACAAAAACTAGTTCCGCATTTACTTGACCTTCCCCAGCTTTAGCATCAGCTGTATTTCCAAACAATAGGATGAAACGAGGCCCAGTTCTGAGAGCCTGAACTGATCCCAAAGGGTATAGTTGCTGGCAGTGACAGCATGACAGTGAACTCATCACACACACACACACACATACACACACACACAGATTTCAAAGCCTTTAGAGAGGCATGCTAAGGACAAAAAATACAAATTTTATGTAATTATAAATATTTAAAACTTGTTTGAAAGATAAAGGATAAAGCCAAATAAATGTATGATATTTTATGGAGATTATGAAAGATCTCTGACATATCAAAGTGCCCAAAAGTTAAGTGCTTTCTATATAAGAGAGAATAAAAAACTGATATTCATTTTAAATAAATTGAAACAAACTTTACAATTAATGCTTATAGACAGTTCTGGTAGTATTTATTATCTGAAACATTTACATTAACCAACTCCCATGAAGTTTTGGTGAAATCTCTATTTTCCTCATTAGGTTGGTTTTAGGTGATTAAAGAATCTTAGTTTCAGACCTAAGGTCTCATTTTGTGTTATCCTAGTTAACAATACCAATTCATTAGCAATAAAAGAAAAACAAAGGCAAAATTCCATAAAAAACAAACAAACAAACAGAAAAACAACTCCTTTAAAGGAATCCAGTCATCAAAATGCTTGTAACCTCACATAGTCTTACCATAATAAAGGCGTTAGCCTTTAGGATAGGACTAGATTTTCTGCTGTTATCATCTGAGTGACATTGGGCAAGTTGTATAATGTCTCAGGTTCCATTTCTTCATTTGTAAAATGGAAGATACCAACCCTATAAGATCATTGTGGTTAGCTTTTTCACAACGGGTTTGCCGCCAGAACACAGGTGTCATGAAAACCACCGCTCAACCTAAACCAAAATGGGAAAGGAAAAGACTCACATCCACATCGTCGTCATTGGACACGTAGATTCGGGCAAGTCTACCACTACTGGTCATCTGATCTACAGATGTGGTGGGATCGACAAAAGAACTATCGAAAAATTTGAGAAGGAGGCTGCTGAGATGGGAAAGGGCTCCTTCAAGTATGCCTGGGTCTTGGATAAACTGAAAGCTGAACGTGAACGTGGTATCACCATTGATATCTCCCTGTGGAAATTCAAGACCAGCAAGTATTACGTGACCATCACTGATGCCCCAGGACACAGAGACTTTATCAAAAATATGATTACAGGCACATCTCAGGCTGACTGTGCTGTCCTGATTGTTGCTGCTGGTGTTGGTGAATTTGAAGCCTGTATCTCCAAGAATGGGCAGACCCATGAGCATGCCCTTCTGGCTTACACACTGGGTGTAAAACAACTAATTGTTGGTGTTAACAAGATGGATTCCACTGAGCCACCCTACAGCCAGAAGAGATACGAGGAAATCGTTAAGGAAGTCAGCACCTACATTAAGAAAATTGGCTACAACCCCGACACAGTAGCATTTGTGCCAATTTCTGGTTGGAAAGGTCACAACATGCTGGAGCCAAGTGCTAACATGCCTTGGTTCAAGGGATGGAAAGTCACCCGTAAAGATGGGAATGCCAGTGGAACCACACTGCTTGAGGCTCTGGATTGCATCCTGCCACCAACTCGTCCAACTGACAAGCCCTTGCGTCTGCCTCTCCAGGACGTCTACAAAATTGGTGGTATTGGTACTGTCCCTGTGGGCCGAGTCGAGACTGGTGTTCTTAAACCTGGGATGGTGGTCACCTTTGCTCCAGTCAATGTTACAACTGAAGTAAAGTCTGTTGAAATGTACCATGAAGCTTTGAGTTAGGCTCTTCCTGGGGACAATGTGGGCTTCAATGTCAAGAACGTATCTGTCAAAGATGTTCGTCGTGGCAATGTGGCTGGTGACAGCAAAAATGACCCACCAATGGAAGCAGCTGGCTTCACAGCTCAGGTGATTATCCTGAACCATCCAGGCCAAATCAGTGCTGGATATGCACCTGTGCTGGATTGTCACACGGCTCACATTGCTTGCTAAGCTGAAGGAGAAAATAGATCGTCGATCTGGAAAAAAGCTGGAAGATGGTCCCAAGTTCTTGAAATCTGGTGATGCTGCCATTGTTGATATGGTTCCTGGCAAGCCTATGTGTGTTGAGAGCTTCTCTGACTATCCTCCTCTGGGCCATTTTGCTGTTCGTGACATGAGACAGACGGTTGCTGTGGGTGTCATCAAAGCAGTGGACAAGAAGGCAGCTGGAGCTGGCAAGGTCACCAAGTCTGCCCAGAAAGCTCAGAAGGCTAAATGAATATTATCCCCAATACCTGCCACCCCAGTCTTAATCAGTGGTGGAAGAACGGTCTCAGAACTGTTTGTGTCAATTGGCCATTTAAGTTTAATAATAAAAGACTGGTTAATGATAACAATGCATCGTAAAACCTTCAGAAGGAAAGGAGAATGTTTTGTGGACCATGGTTTTTTTTGTGTGTGTGGCAGTTTTAAGTTATTAGTTTTTAAAATCAGTACTTTTTAATGGAAACAACTTGACCAAAAATCTGTCACAGAATTTTGAGACCCATTAAAACAAAAGTTTAATGAGGAAAAAAAAAATCATTGTGATTAGAAAATGAGATAATGCATGTAAAAGACTTCGCAGATTATCTGATATTGTGTTGGTACTATTTATTATATTCTCACTAATAATTGTTATTTGTATTTGGCTGGGGATTAGATTTTATTTCTCCCCATATCTATATAATATCAGTTAAAGGAAGTCCACATTTATTTTCAAAAATTTTAAGATGTTTATAATGTGTATAGTAAAGGCATATTAAATGGGATAACATTTGAGAAAAATTATTTGTCAACTACAAAGTGTGTATGCATTTAATAAAAATAGTATTGCTATTTTGATCATTAGAAGTTATACTATAGATGTAATCAAGTTGTTCTTCATATGCAATGCTATTAGCTTTAATTTACCCTCCTCTGACCTCAGTAATCTCTTCCACCCTATATTATTATAGCAATGACCTATCTGTTAGGATCTGAGGTCATGTCTGATTTGTTGAGCTCCTCTGATAATTTTTTTGAAGATATTCTGAAATGTACAGAAGTTCCCCTCCTTAAAAAGACAATTCCCCAGATATTTTCATCTACACCTTTAAATAGTAGTCATTGTCAATGATGGAGGGTATTGTTTAGAATAAACGTACCATGCTAGCTTCTGAACTAGTACATATGGCTATAAGAGTGACAATTTTATTTCTGAATACTCTTGCATGCCCTCTCTGAATATACGCCAACAAAGCTATTGATCCTAAGAAAAGCAGAAGTGGGAAAAAGGTAAAACAGAGAAAAAAAATTCATCCACAGTTCTACAATCAAAGGAAAACCACTATTTGTATGTTGATATAGTTCCTCCCAAGTCTCTCTCCCTGGTCATATTTTTTGTTTGTTTGTTTGTTTCTATGGTTGTGCTCCTATTGTAAGTGCAGTTGTTATTGCCAGTATTTTACCTAAATTATAAGAGCCATTATCCATGCTCCTTTGGACTCTGTACTCTTTAAAACAAGAGCAGAAAGAGGCCTTGCAGGTGTTTTAAGAACCCTAATTCATCCAGCATGAGCATTCAGAATTTCTAGCCAGAAATTAAAAAGGAACTTTTAAGTGTCCCTTATGAGTGAAAGAATTGCTTTCCTAATGGTTTTGACGGTTAGAACCTACAATCTTGAAGAGATATTATAAGTAAATTTATGTATGTCCCTCATTTCACTCATGCGGTAAAGACCAGAAGAGTTAGATCACCTACCAATAATTTACTGCATCCAACTGGTGAGATCCAGAGTAAAACTCATGATCTATGACTCCCTCAGTGCCCCTTCCATTCAGGACCACCTCTAATATCTGGGAATTCTAAGACAAGAGTGTCAATGGGGGCCCCAGGCCAAGAGCCTGCCCCTTTTCTCATCCTGCTTCTTTATGACAAAAGCACGTGTAAATGTGTTTGCACAATCAGTCTGCATTCCAAGTTCATTCCAAATTTCGGGCCTACAGGTGAGCATAATAGTACACAGTCTGCCCTCAGGAAGTTAGTCTCAATAGAGAGGGTGTACTGCACAGGCTCCAGAAGCAACTGGAAACCATCAGAATAGAGAATCCTGGGCTTCTTGACACCTGGAGGGTGGTCTTGCGAGAAAAACATGAACTCTATTAGGCACATCCTCTTGGCTCCATGATTTAGCAGGACTCTGAGAGAAGATTTGAGAGTTGATCCCAGAAGTACTGTAAGACATGCAGAAGTGAGAAAGGGAAAAGAGGAAATAAGTAAAGAGGGGTCGACAAGTAGTTTACCACTGCGGACACCCAGCGCAGAGACTGTGTGAAATACATCGCAGGATTGTCCCATGGTGGGCAAGAAGCTGGGGTACTTACCACCCATTATCATTTCTTATTGGTTGAGGATCCCTCTTGGGGCTTTAAGTGTCTGGCACTTCTGGGTTCCCCTTTAGAAGGCTAAGCGAGTATGTTATACAAGATTAGAAGCCTTTAAAGTGTGGTGCCCAGGGAGGGGGTTCTGGTTGCTGGGTTGTAAAGCCTCTACTGGATCTTCCTTTTTATAGTAAGTGCTGAGGGAATATTCTCTACTACCTATCATTACAATATCAGTAATATACTTTAAATTGCCATATCATTTAAAATTAGAGAATGAAATATTTCTACCATTACCTTACACATTAAGACAACTTAGTTACTTAAAAGCACCACTCATTCAAGAAATAAAGAGATCAGAAACAAGGAAGCCTCAGGTTTGTTTCTGCGACTTGCCAGTTTTAGTCCAGATGGATCTTTTGTGTAGTGCTATGAATTCAGTCACGGAGCAATATATCTTATCTTTCATCTGGACATTTAATCATCTTATGTCATTTAGCATTTAAGCCGACTTGTATCAAAAATTACTCAGTTCTCTCAAGCATCAGATTATGGTTTAAGAACATCTATTTGTTTCTCGAAAGCTTTTTAACTCAAGTCTAATTAAAAATTCTGAAGCAAATATTCAGAACTTCCACATGCTGCTTCTTCTATAAGAACTGACACATTCATATAAGTATACATTTACTCACATTTTAAAGACTATTTTGCTGCACTTTAATCAAGTCCTTTTTCAAAGATGTAAACAGCACATTGTGATGGTAAAAGCTGCCCAAGCTGGTGATCTTTGCATTTGCCCTTCACTAAAGGAAATTTCATCTCGCCTGAGCAGATGGATGGAAATGGACCAAACGAGAGTCAGTGAAGGACCAGGATGATTTCAATTGATAACTGACACCTGCTAATCATGAGTGTGGAACTTGGTGCCAAGGAGAATAAAGACTCCAGGTTTCTTTAAAATGCAATTCCATTTGCCACTCAGAGGCAGGGACTCCAACTCAGCTCCCAGCAGGGATGGTTTCTCAAATTTAATGATTTCATTCCTGCTACAATCCTTTGGGGGAAGAAAGAGACAACCTTCCATACTGATTACTACCCATACAGTTTGTTGTAAAAACATGACATTAAAATCTAGTTTGAGGTTTTTAGCAGGCTTACCAGCCACATTTAGAGGTACTAACTTTTTTGATTTTTTGAAAAGCAGCTGTTTTCTGCTATGTATTTTAAGTATATGAAAGTTCACGTGTATTTCTATGTAAGAAATCAAAACATCGTTCCTCTCATTAAAATCTACTTTTAGATATCCCACAACTGTAAACAGACATTTTGTGGCAAATAAGATGCGCACTCACAAATCCATCCACAACCCAGTCTCATCTTTTGTCAGGCACAGGAAAGTGTCTACAGATCCCTGACCACTCCAGCATGGAGCCTGGTTCCACCAACAGTATGATCTTAAACATGTGTGTCATACTTCTCTAAGGTTATTTTCTTGCCTGTAAAGTGGGGAATCGTAGGACCTCACTAAGGGCTGGTTATGAGCATTAAGCTGTAGGAGCTCAGCAAGTGACCTGGTCAAGCAACTGTTATGTTGAAAAGGTCCAGCAAGGGGCACCTGAGGGGCTCAGCCGGTTAAGCATCTGATTTCAGCTCAGGTCATAATCTCATTTTGGCTCAGTTCATAATCTCTGGGTCCTGGGATGAAGCCTGTGTCAGGCTCCCTGCTCAGCCACGAGTCTGCTTATCCCTCTCCCTCTGCCCCTCCCCAGCTTATGCTCTCTCTCAAATAAATAAAGAAAATCTTAAAAAAAAAAAAAGAAAGAAAGAAAGAAAGAAAAGTTCCAACCGATGTCATCCTTATTCCTTTCCATGTGTCAGGCACTGTGCTGAGCACTTAACCAGCATTATCACATTTAACCCTCCCGACATCCCTATGGTACAGTAGAATAATTATCTGTACTTTTCGGATAAGGAAATGAAGTTCATCCAGCCAGTAAATAACAGAGCTGACGTGCAAGCTTTGTCTGTCACTCACCTTGTCCTCTAAAAATTCATAGTTGTAGTTTTATGACCTTCATTTGAGAAATGAAACTTTACAGTGCTCAATTGCCTTCCATATTTGTCACAAACTGTCTTAAACTATTATTAAAATCTCTTATTTAACTTCCCAGGCTGATGCTGTCTTTGTGATGAAGCTTCTCAGGAACAAAGAAAGTCAGTAGCAGCCTGCCTTCCTTCCTTCACTGGACAAAGACATATTTGATGCCCACGGGATGCGAGAGAATAGTGTTCAGAGCTGGGAGTCCAGAAACAAATAACATAGCTCCCTGTCCTCAAAGTGTTCACAGTCAGGTGGGAACAATAGCCACATGTTAGGAACAATCCCATATAGAAATGCAGTGATAGAAATAGGTTGGGATACTGATGGAGCCTGAGAAAAGGTTGTGGCCATCCAGGGGAAGAGCTCCTCAGGAATCTTTCCCAAGGGGCGCAATAGATGAATGGAGTTTTAAAGGAAAATACAGAAGAGATGAGATGTGGCAGAGAATCTAGAGGGTTTCAAGTGGAATGTAAAGGAGAAAAATCCCAAAGGGGAAAATGGTGTATTAATCTGAGAGCCCAAATCAGCTTATTGCTGAGCACAAAGAAAACTGGAGATGTTGACACAAAGGGGCTTATGTGTACATTTAGCAGCTTGGATTTTATCCTTTCTTCTCCCATTGAATTTAAAAGGAATTGTGTAATTTAGACATTTTTCTCTTTTTTTCAGGTTATTTAAATTTTTTATTGTGAAATACATTATATATGTGAAGATATATAAAGGATAAGTATACAGTTAATAAAATACATAAAATTAACAACTGCATATAAGCTAGTTTAAGAAGTTTAACACCACTAGTCTCTTATTGGATATTGTCTGCTTCTCCCAGATCATACTCCCTTTTCCTTCCTCAAAGAGATAATCACTTTCCTGAAATTTGTGTAAATCAAAGCCACATATGTTTCACCAATTATCAACAGAAAATAACCTTACACCTGGAAAATATTTTGTTCATTTTTTCCTGTAATCTATAAACTATACACACATATATACATTATATGTATAAATAAATAAATGAATAAATAGTAAATAAATAAATATTTTTTTCTTTTAAGTTTTTACTTTAACTCCAGTTAGTTAACACACAGTATTACATTAGTTTCAGGTGTACAATCTAGTGATTCAACAATTCCATACCTCATTCAGTGTTCACCACAAGTACAATCCTTAATCTCCATCACAGATTTAACCCATCCCCCCACCCAACTCCCCTCTGGTAACCATCAGTTTGTTCTCTATAGTTAAGAGTCTGTTTCTTAGTTTCTCTCTCTCTCCTTCTTTCTCCCCTTTGCTCATTTGTTTTGTTTCTTAAATTTCACACATGAGTGTAATCATAAGGTATTTGTCTTTCTCTGACTGACTTCACTTAGCATTACACTCTCTAGCTCCATCTGTATTGTTGCAAATGGCAAGATTTCAATCTTTCCTATGGCTGAATAATATTCCATTCTGTGTGTCTATATATATGCCACATCTTCTTTCTTCATTCATCAATCAATAGGCACTTGGGCTGCTTTCATAACTTGGCTATTGTAAATAATGTTGCTATAAACATAGGGGTGCATGTATCCCTTTGAATTAGTGTTTTGTCTTTGGATAAATACCCAGTACTGCGATTGCTGGATTGTAGGATAGATCTATTTTTAACTTTCTGAGGAAACTCCATACTGTTATCTGCAGTGGCTGCACCAGTTTGCACTCCCACCAACAGTGCAAGAGGGTTCCTTTTAATCCACATCCTTGCCAACACTTGTATCTTGTGTTTAATTTTAGCTATTTTGATAGGGATGAGGTGATATCTTAATGTAGTTTTGATTTACATTTCCCTGATGATGACTGATGTTAGGCAAATTTTCATGTGTCTGTTGGCCATCTGGATGTCTTCTTTGGAGAAATGTCTGTTCATGTCTTCTGCCCAATTTTTTAATTGGATTATTTGTCTTTTGGGTGTTGAGCTGTGCAAGTTCTTTATAAATTTTGGATACTAACCATTTATCAGATATGTGATTTGCAAATACCTTCTCCCATTCTGTAGATGGCCTTCTAGTTTTGTTGATTGTTTCCTTTACTGTGCAGAAGCTTTATATTTTGATGTGGTCCCAATAGTTTATTTTTGCTTTTGTTTCCCTTGTGTCAGGAGATACACCTAGAAAAATACTGCTACAGTTAAACAAATAAAATGCTAGTGTTTAGATTTGTCAGTGAGTTATTTACTTTATTTAATATTATTTTTCTGTGAGGTTTATCCATGATGACTCATATTTTTGCAGTTCTTTATTTTGTTTACTACATGATACTCTATTGAATAGTTGATTACACCAAAACTTATTTATCCATTTTTATTAATTGTGGCCATTTGGATTCTTTTTATGTTTTGACTGCTGTGAACAGTATCATGAACTTTAATATACATCTCCTAAAGCACATGTGCAAGACTTTTTTATGGTATATCAGTAGGAATGGCAGTATACTGCCAATGGTGAGTGAGATTTCCTATTGTTCCAAATCTAGTCAACACCAAACTCTATCCAAATTTCTACTCTATTCTAATCTAGTTAGTCTAGTCTAGTCTAGTTAGTCTACTCAAGTTGAGTCTATTTGAGTCTAGTTAAGTCTAGTCTATCTTGCCTATTGGCTGATGGTGAAATATCTCATTCTGATTTGTATGTCATTTTTCAAGCAAGAGATGATGTTGAGCATCTTTTCATATATTATAGGTTATTTGTACTTTCTCTTTATATCAATGCTCATTTTTCTATTGGATTTTCTGCCATTTTTATATTAATCTGTAGAGTACTAATTTGAAATTTGTTATATGTAGTGAAAATGTCTCATCCTAGTTTGTGGATTTTGTTTTTGCTCTTTTTATGTTGTGTTTTGACATAAACAAGGTCTTCATTTTTATACAATAATTTTTATTAGGCTCTCGATGGATAGGATTTTTATGCCCTGTTTAATACATAATTTCTTACCACAGAATCATTAATTATTTTGTTTCTCTGTTGCTTTTTTTTAAATTATAAATTTGTTTCTCCTATTTCAGTATTTAATTAAAGTATGAATTTATTTGGGGGTATAGAAAAAGAGAGATATCCAATTTAAATATTTTTCTATACAAATATCCAAATGCCCCATTATTATTTATTTTACAGTCCTTCCTTTGATAACTGATCTGTAGTTGCCTCTTTGTCAGGATTCAAGTTTCCATACATGCTAGCATCAGTGCTTATGGTCTTCCTTTCTTTCACTGATCTGTCTATCCATGCACTGATATGCTGCTGTCTTAACTTCGACAGCCAACTCTTGATACCTGCAGGGATCAATGCCCTAACTTGTTCTTCACATATGCTATGTCTGCTTTTTGTCCTTTTTTCCTTAAAACGTAACAACAAAAACACCAAAACTGCATCTTTTTATATCTTTTGTTAGATTTATTTGTAATTTATGTTATTTGCTTGTAGAGTAAATATGTCTTTTTAAATTAAATAAAAATGTAACTGATTTTTTTCTATTTATTTTTTTTTGAGCAGCAGAGCACGAAATTGTAACTGATTTTTTATGTTAATGTTTTCTATCCAAAAACTTTGCTAAATTCCTTATTAATTTTAATAATCCTATGCAGATTCTTTTGGGGAATAGTATACTTGTCAAGTAATGACAAGTTTCCAACCTTCCTTATCATTCTTTTTCTTGTCTTACTACACTGACAATAAATTTCTAATACATTATTAAATAAGAATGAAGGTCATGGGCACCTTGTCTTGTTTCTGATGCCAAAGGGACATTTTGCAAGAGGTTCTATGAGATACAATATATGTTAAGGATTTTTAAATGCCCTCTATCAAAAAAAAAAGTTCCCATCCACTCTTAGTTTGAAAAGTGTTTTTTATCATGTTAGGCTTATTGATTGGTTTTGCTACTTTGAAAATCATTGTTTTTTTGTTTTTTTTTTCCTTTTCCTACTTTGTTCCTTTAATATGGTGGATTATACTAGTACATTTACTACTAATAAGGCAAACTTACATTCCAGAAATAAACAAAAATTAGTCAAGTGCTAGGACCTTTTGTATACTTTGCTGGGTCTAGTTTGTGCTTTCCTTACTTGCACCGCTTTTGTTAGGTTTTAGCTTTAAGATTATGCTAGCCACTTAGAATAAATTTTGGAGTATTTTCTCTTTTCAATTCTCGAAGAGGTTAAGTTGAAATTATCTGTCATCGGTACGTTACAAAGAACTCTATTCCAAAGTTGGCTGAGCATGGTGATTTTTTCCTTAAGATAAAATTTTTTAAAAAAATTTTATTTATTTATTTGACACAGAGAGAGAGAGATCACAAGCAGGCAGACAGGCAGGCAGAGGGAGAGGGAGAAGCAGGCTCCTTGCTGAGCACGGAGCCCGATGCTGGGCTCGATCCCAGGACGCTGGGATCATGACCTGAGCTGAAGGCAGACGCTTAACTGACTGAGACACCCAGGCGCCCTAAGGATAAATTTTTAATAACCAACTTCTGGCTCTTTCAATCCTCTCTTTTGTGTGATAATTTTTAAATATCATTTATTTCTTCTGTCCTTTATATTATGTATACTTTTTAGATTTATTATGGCTTATTTTTTCTAACCTCTTATGGTAGAATGTTTGGCTCATTACACTGAACCTTTGGATTTCTAACGTAAGAAAGTTCAATATACTTACCTCTTAACTTGGCATTAAGTTTGGCATTAGCTTCATCCTAAACATTTTGATGTGGAATATTTTTATTTTCTTCCCTGATCTAAAATTAATTGTGTGTGTTAAAGTCCCTAATTATGAGAAATATAACTGGTCCTCTTTTTGTTGCTGATTTTTAACTTGTTTACACTGTGATTAGAAAATATAGTATTCATAATATTAAATCTTGAAAATTTGTTGAGACTAGATTTTTTCCTATTAGTTTCAGAGGTAGAATTTAGTGATTCATTAATTGCATATAACACCCAGTGCTCATTTTATCAAGTGCCCTCCTTAATGTCCATCACCCAGTTACCCCATCCCTCCTCCAGGAACCCTCAGTTTTTTCCCTATATTTCAGAGTCTCTTATGGTTTGCCTCCCTCTCAATTTTCATCTTATTTTATTTTTCCTTCCCTTCCCCATGTTCATCTGTTTTGTTTCTTAAAGTCTACATATGAATGCAATCATATGGTATTTGTCTTTCTCTGACTGACTTATTTCGCTTAGCATAATACCTTCTAGTTCCATCCACATCACTGCAAATGTCAAGATTTCATTCTTTTTGATGGTTAAGTAATATTCCATTACACACACATACACACACACACACACCACATCTTCTTTATCCATTCATCTGTTCATGGACATCTGGGCTCCTTTCCATATTTTGGCTATTATGGACATTGCTGCTATAAACATTGGGGTGCAGGTGCCCCTTCAAATCACTGTTTTTGTATCCTTTGGATAAACACCTAGTAGTGCAATTGCTGGGTCATAGGGTAGCTCTATTTTCAACTTTTTGAGGAACCTCCATACTGTTTTCCAGAGTGGCTGCACCAATTTCTTCCCACCAACAGTGTAAGAGGGTTCCCCTTTCTCTTCATCCTTGCCAACATCTGTTGTTTCATGAGTTGTTCATTTTAGCCATTCTGACTGGTGTGAGGTGGTATCTCCTTGTGGTTTTGATTTGTATTTCCCTGATGCCGAGTGATGTTGATTTTTTCATGTTTCTGTTGGCCATTTGTATGTCTTCTTTGGAGAAATATCTGTTCATGTCTTCTGCCCATTTCTTGACTGGACTTTTTGGTTTCTGGGTGTTGAGTTTGATAAGCTCTTTACCTGATAAGACATTTGCAAATACTAGATTTTTAAAAAAATAAATGTTAGATATGTTTTTGGATAGAAGATGTATTTTCCATGTGTTGAGTATAATATTCATTATGTATCCATTAAATCAAGTTTGTTAATTGTACTCTTTATATTGCATATAAGTGTTTGAAATTTTTCTTTGTTTCTTTGACCTAAGAAACAAGGGAGGTGTGTTAAGACTTCCTTTTATGGTACAAATATTTAAATTTGTCTTATAATCTATCAATATTATAGATATGTAGATATACACGTTTTCCGTTCATTTATATTGAGATTGTATTGTGAGCTACAATACTTTACAATTTTTATCTTTACAATTTTTATCTTCCTAGTTAAGTGAGCATGTTATTATTAACTAGTAAGAATCTTCTACCTAGTAAAGTTTCTTCAAATTTTACTTTAATATTAATAATACTTTCAAAGCATTATTGTGGTTATTATGTTTAATATGGTGTTTCCATTAATTATGATTATTTATATTTTTCAAAATTTATTTTTACATCTTTTTCAATGTGTTTTCTATTTGAATCTCTTTTGCTTTTTCTATTGTTTTCTCTTTCCTTTTTTATTCCTTACTCCCTTCTTTTGGCTGAACTTAGGGATTTTTGTTTTCAGACCTAAGAAAGTCTATAATTCATCAATTCTCTTGATTTCTTCAGAGTAAAATAAGGCACAATTTACAGTTATGAATGAAGAAAATCCCTAAAACATAGAATACTTAAATCAAACAGTATTGAAAAAGGATAATACATCGCAACTAGGTTGAGTTTATTCCAGGAAAGCAAAACAGGTTTAACTCTTGAAAACTAATCCATTTAAGTCATTACATTAATAAACTAAGGACAAAGCATATGACGACTTCAATAGATTCAGAAAAAAATCTTCGGTAAAATTTGCTACAAATTGAAAATTAGGAAATCTTTGCAAAGTAGAAGTAGAGAATTTTCTTACTGTGGTAGCAGGTAGCAACAAGGCCATAGGCAAACATCATAATTAATGGTAAAATGTCAAAAGCTTCCACTCTGAGATTGTGAATAAGAAAATGAAACTTACTATAACTATTTTTAATCAACACTGTACAGGAAGGTCTAGCCAGTACAGAAAGAAAATAAGAACTAAAATATTTAAGGAATAAAAAAAAACTTATTCAGATGATATAAATTAATAGACAATCCAAAATTAGTTAAAAACTAATTTATTATTAGATAAGTTATTAGAAGTAGTATGTATAGCAAGGTTACTAGATATAAAGTCAATATATAAAAATCAATTGAATTTGCAGCAACAAAAAGAGGAAATGAAATTTAAAAACCAGTATCATTTTCAATAGCATCAAAAATTTAAATGTCAAGGGATAAATCTAACCAAAATATGTAAAACCTCTAGACAGAAATCTATAACATTACTGAGAGAAATTAAAGAAGAGCTAAACAAGTGGAGAGCTATACGATGGTCATGTATTAGAAAATTTAATATCTAAACATTTACCAATACTTTCTAAACTCATCTGTAGATTTAATATAATTTCAATAAAAGTCAGAACAAGCTTTTTCTTCCTGTATAAAAGCTGACTAGCTGATTTCAAAATATATATGGAAATGCAAATAGCCAGGGATAACCAGGACACTCTAGCAAAAGCTTAAGTTTGGTTTACTTAATCTAGGAGAAATACAGACTTATTATAAAGCCATAAAATACATGTTATATAAAAAGTCTAAGAAACTAATAAGAAAATAAGAAAATCCATTAAAAATGAGTAAGAGATCTAACAAATACTTCACAAAGAGGTTATCCAAATATCAAAGAAACATGATGTGCTCAAAATATGCTCAATCTCAGAGCACCTGGGTGGCTCAGTCAGTTGAGCATCCAACTCTTTGATTTCAGCTCAGGTCATGATCTCAGGGTCATGGGATGGAGCCCCGCCTGAGGTTCTACCCTCAGCGTTGAGTCTGCCTGAGATTTTCTCTCTCCCCCTCCTTCTGCGCCTCCCCCACCACTTACTCTCTAAATAAATAAATAAATAAATAAATAAATAAATAAATAAATAAATGTTTTTAAAAAAATGTGCTCAAACTCTCATTCAGGAAAGACAAATGAGATACATTACCATAAAAATAGAATGGCAAAATGTTAAAACTAGGGACCCTTTTAGATGTGGGACAGAATATAGAATAACAGAAATTCTTACACAATTCTGGTTGGAACATAAATCAGTTCAGCCTCTTCAGGAAAATAAATGACAAGACCACTACAACAAAAGAAGTTTGTTATCTATTAAATATGAAGATAAGCACATCTTATGTCCCAACAATATTAAATAGAAATGAATACACATTTATACAAAGATGGCTACCAAAATGTTCAAGGCAGAATTATTTATAATGTTCTAAAACTAGAAAAAAACCAAGGGCCAATAAACAGTAGAATGGATAAATTATATATTCATGCAATGAATATATATTCATATATGTATATATAATATACAATGAATCAGACTAAATTAAGCTATAGTGTTTGGTGGTAAAATGCTAAATGCAAGCTAGAAAATGGAAACCAAAATAGGATATTGATTGTTTTTGTTTTTGAGGGGATAGAAGTGCTGTGATTTAGAAGGGGCAAGTGATTGCCTTCTAAATAGCCAGTAGAGTTGTCTTCCTTGAGCTGTCTGGTTACATGAATTTGTATATTTTATAATAAAATGTTGAAGCTTCACATTTATGTTTTATGCACTTTCTCTATATGTTCACAATTTGAAAAAGAACATTTTTTCCTACACATAAAGGAAGTGAAGTTTAGGAAAAAAAAAACAACAACAACCTAGAAGGGAGATCATGTGTATTGCCTATACTTTCTAATAAGATTTCCATAGCAACCCAAGTCGAATTCGAATAGAGTCTATTAAATTCACTTAGAGTATTGGCTTTCCTGGTTAGCTGTCACCAGTCTCAAAATAGAAGTCCTTCAGACTGACAGTGATGTCACAAGCTATCTTTGTCAAAACAGAAGATCTATAGACCAGCAACAACTCCTCTAAAGCTGAATTAATTGAAGATGTTGAGGGTAGAGTGCTGCTCATCAACAGAACTCTTGAGAAAAGCTCCTATTGAGATTCCTTCAGAAGGATTGTTGAGTCATCTCAAAGCACCCAGCAGCATCACTGCTGTTTTACTGTTAATTCCACCTTCTAGCTCCCAAGAAGCAACGAATGAGAACTGCTTTGGTGATTCTGCAACCTCCTCAAACTCTTCATCCTCTTCTTTTCTATTTGTTTGCTTCTGCCAGGAGCATAACAACACAAAGGTAGCTTACAGGATTTTAGTTCATGTTGAAGATTCTGTAAATTAGGATTGGTCCCTTAAATCTAGACCATTCTAATTCTGGAATTCCCATGTGCTCTAGGCAAACAATTTGCCACTGGGTGACACTGACTATGTACTTTAGTATTCCACCTGCCAAACCAAACTCTGCACATGAATAACTGAAAAGCATCTCAAAATTCTGTCTACAAATGAACTCCTCTAATATGTAACCTTCTCTCCTCAAACTTCCTTCTCTCAAGGTCTTCTCCATTACAAGAAGTAGCAACTATTCTTCCGGTTACTGAATCTAAAGCTCTGGAATCATCACCGATGGCTATCTTTCAAATCCAATGTCTGATTTATCAAGAAATCCAGCATACTCTCACCCTTCACTATAGATCCAGAATCTGACTCAAGTTCACCTACTCCACTGCTGAAATCTTTGTGCAGGTCACCATCATGTCACTCTAGATCCTTGCAAAAGCCTCCTACCTGGTTGTTCTGCTTTGCTCCTTGACAGCTGGCTTTTCTCAAAAAATCATCCATAAGAGAGATTTGGTCATTTGAGTGCTCAAAACTTTCCAAGAGGTTCTTATTTCATTCATAACCAAATTCCTTGTAACTTACAAGGACCTACTTAATCTGGGTCCCTATAATTTCTCTGACCACCTATCCTATGACTGTCCACTTGTTCACTCTGTTCCAGCCGCACAGACATTTTGTTCCTGAATTTGAGCTTTCCTCTGCCTGGAAAACTCCTCCCCAGAAATCCACCTAGCTTGCTCCTTTGCTTAATCGTTAATGCTACTTTCTCAGTGAGGCTTTCTCTGGGACCCTATTTAGATGATCAACGTCTTGTTCTGAGACTCTCACCCTCTTCCCCACTTTTTTTCTCCTTGGAACTCATCAGAGTCCCACATGTTTTATGTATCTGTCTTGTTTACGTTCCATCTCCATTACTAGAATATTAGCTCCACAAAAGCAAGAATCTTGGTCTGTTAATAATTCTGCATCCCCAATGCCTAAACAATGATTAATGAATAAATATTTCCCCAAATGTATTTACACTCCAAGAGTTAACAGTTAATTGTTCCTTGTAAAAGGATTTTTGTGATCGAGAAGATTTGGGGACCTTGCAAATTCCATTTCACCTTGAAGTTTCACAAAGCACATTGCCATATTAATGGATATAAGAATTTATAAAATTTAAAAGCAAATGTTTAATTTTCTTTAACACATTTCCTCAAAATCTTTGATCATGGAATTCTGTGATGTACATATGCAACTATTTATTTTTTTATATCATAATAAGGGTGAGTGTGTGTGTGTGTGTGTGTGTGTGTGTGTATAAAAGACCTCTTAATATCTCTAGAGAACATATCTTAGGAAATGTTATATTAGAATATAAAATTGAATTTGTCTCCAAGTTCAATTTCATTGAACCAGTCTATGCCTTTTCATAATTTCTAGTCATCTGGCTTCATTTTGTCAAGGAGAATAACACACACAAAAAAGAACTCTTACAAATAGTCGTTGGTTGCTGTATAATGATGCCATGATGTGTTTGTATTCTTTAAAAAATTATCCATAAATTTATCATTGCAAATTAAATTGTCACTTAAATAAACATGTCTTATTCAAAATACCTCACCAAAGCAAATCACTCTTATAAAAATAACTGGAGTTTTGGTGAAGTGAATAGGGTTCAATTTGTGTCTCTACCCCCAAATAGTTTAGATATAAGTTGTAATTACTTTGATTAAACCTGCATTTGTTCAACAAGAAATAAAATATTTATTGATTCCCCACATGCTCAGTTTTTCACATAGTCCAGGGTCCTCCTCTGTGAAAGGGTGGCAATATTTACATCACAGAAGATTAACTGAGATAGAGTTTGTGCTGTATCTGGCACAGTGCCTAGCAACCTTGCAGTTGCTGGGAAAATACTAGTCTCTTTACCTTTCTTTGTTTCAATACAGTAAATTTGGCTTCACAAAATGAGCTATAAATGCAAACTACACAAAATACATCCAGATGAATATACCTGTGATTTATATGTGTCATGCTTTCATGCACATTTTTCTAATTACTTTAGAGCAAATTGTAAAACAAAGCTTTTGGTTGAAGCGCATTTACAAATGCTGAGTCTAACAATCTGCTCTATACAGCAGGGATGGGAAAACTTAATTCAGAGCCAAGTTCTCTCTAATTTGTGTAAACTCTTTCAACCATACTTTTTGTTTAGTTTGGTTTTCAATATGAAGGAATTTTAAACATCATCTTTGTAATTGTAGAATAATACTTCGAGTGTAACAGAAGATGATGCTAGGATATTGTAAAGGCACTGAAGGTTACTTACGAAAATCCAGCCTTCCAACAACATTTAATCAGAACCTGCTACATCCTTGCCTCTGGGCTGAGCACAGGGGACCCACAGATGAATGCAGAAGAGTGGTATGAGCTTACAGACTCTCCATGAAAGCAAGAGTAGAGTATCAGGGGCGCCTGGGTGGCTCAGTTGGCTGCCTTTGGCTCAGGTCATGATCCCAAGGTCCTGGGGGGATCGAGGCCTGTGTTGGGCTCCCTGCTCAGCGAGAGCCTGCTTCTCCCTCTCCCTCTGCCTGCCTGTCTACTTGTGCTCTCTCTCTGTCTCTCTGTCAAATAAATAAATAAAATCTCAAAAAAAAAAAGAATACAGTATCAGCATCTATGAGTAGGAACAACTGACTCTTGCTATCTCATAGCTTCAGACA
Source organism: Callorhinus ursinus (assembly GCF_003265705.2). Classification (NCBI taxonomy): domain Eukaryota; kingdom Metazoa; phylum Chordata; class Mammalia; order Carnivora; family Otariidae; genus Callorhinus; species Callorhinus ursinus. The sequence goes on from NW_027397093.1 coordinate 4,091,767, forward strand.
GAATAAAAACAGTGAGCACATGAGACATTTACCAAGATGTTTCTGAAAAGTAGCAGCAGTTTCTGCTAAAGCTTTTCTGTTAATTAGAATGGTTTTACAGAGGTGTTCTCCAATCTCAAGGTTAATCACACAGAATCTTCACTGAAGAAGGAATGCAACTATATAGCTATCTAGTTGTAAATAACATTGAATTAAAAGAATGGAAAATCTGAATTGGCTGCCATGGAAAGGTAAAAGCACTAAGGACGAAGTTATAAGAGTGCTCCTCACAGCATGTAGCTAATAAATGCTTGATGTTGATTCCCAGCTTCACCTTCATCTGCTTGAGTAAACATAGTTAAGTCTTAACATCGCTGAGCTTCAGTTCATGATAAATATAGGAATCTGAACTCCAGACTCAAAAGTCTCAAAGATCCCTTTGACCTATGATACACTATGATGTTATAAATATTCATGGAACTATTCTGAATAAATCGATGGCACTGACAATACTAAACCTCAAGGTCCCCGTAGTGTGTTGGTCTGATTATTATTTCAATTTGGTAGGTCAGTTGGAAAAAAGAATACAAAGTATTTAAAATGGTTTTCATTTCATGGAAAAAACCTCAAAACATATTGACCCAATTTGAATTTTTAAAAAATGTTCAGACTTGCAAAAATACACCGCCCTTCCTGTAAAAGGGCTTTCAAATTCATATCTATGAAAAGTATTGCTGGTGAATTGGGATCCAAGAAAAGAAAAGGCTTTTTTTTTTTTTTTTAAGATAAATGGGGAAGGGAAATTGAGGGCATATGAAAAGAAGACAGATGAAAGAAGAAAAAAAAATCCACTCTTTTATGAAACAATGTTGAAACCAAGGAAATGAAATCATCTTTATTTCATGAAAAAATATCTTTGATAGAAAAATACAGAGGGATAGAAAAGCTTTTATGGCATTTTCAATAATAGATGTTCATACATATGAGTTAGCATCTGTGTGTGACAGAATCTCAAACTGAACCTGATCTTAACCACTTTTTTTCAAAGTTTAAGATGGGGATCCATTTCCAAGTGACATCTCGTAAATTTTCCTGAAAAGATGTTCTGTAATTCCTTATGCTTCAAAGTCTGAATGTTACAGTGATCATCTTGCAATTGGCTTCCAATCCGTATTTCATTTAAAAATTTTTTTGACAAATTACCCAATTCATATTTAGTGTTAATCACTTCAGTCACACTTGTACATAAGCAAAAGTTTTACACACTGAAGTAGCTTAATACACTGGCAAAAATTGCAATGTGGTCATAATCTATTTAATGAATAACAGTATTCATGTCCAACTGCTGTTTCGATAATGGCAGCTTGACAGCAATATCAGCCTTCTAGGACGTTGAGTGTAGTAATAAGGCAATCTCTCCCTGCACTGTGCTATCACTGTAGCCCAAGGGAAAAACATTGCAACCCTCAGAGAAAACGCCAGCTTTTCCAAGGATAGTTCTTTTAATGCTCATGCTTCAGCTACTAGGATATCATCCTTTGCATCTTTGTCATAATTCTATTTGAAAAGTCAGTGATTCCTCGGTAGTAAAATATATACATGGCCACCCATGAAGGAAAAAAAAAATTTTAGAAAAAATTATGAGTAAAAGATTATTCTTGGACAGAAGCTTCATTTTACCAAACTGAAGACATTTTCCTATCATAACATCAAGCCAAAGAAAGAAGATTTTGAAATCTGCCCCTGTAGTTCTGAGATTGCAATCTCATTTTTATAACTAAGAGTAAATAGGAAAAAATGTCCACATCTGTCTCAGGACACCCTCACCAGTCAGTGTGCATACCCCTAAAGAGCAAAAGGACTGAAAAAGTTTACATTTTTATCAGACACAACACACAAAAACAGCTATGTATTTTCTACCTGTGAGGCAGAAAAAATGGGTTAAAACAAAGGTGACAAATGCTAGAAGTAAATGTAAAGTCTTACATTTTGAAAGGATATCCTTGTAAGTCTGTTATATAAGCAGAGACCAGTAAAAGGCAGCCTTAGACTAGTTCCCTAAAAGTGGCCCAAGAAATTTTTGTTTGACTAGAAACTACATTAGACAGCTACAGTTTTAGAGGACACAAATGTCCTTTTTTTATTTTAAGGGAATTTTTAAAAGGTAAATATATAAACTAGTCATAAACACATTGTGTTTCTATCTCTTATTCAAATATAAAGTCAAACCAAAGTACAAGGTAAAGCCAAACAAAATTTCAGTACCAATAAAATTCAACAATATAAAAAAGACAGGATTGCACACTATAATCTCCACCATATAAGATGTGCATATTTGGGAAAGACGTTGGGGAAAAATAAAACTACAAAAAGTGCCCCCTGGATGGAGATAAAATAAGCAAATTATATTACAAACTGAATTATCAAAATTACTGTGTGCAAAGAAGAGTAGATAAAGTTGATAAAGTTGAGATCTTTTAGAGCATTTACTGTGCACATGGGCTACACCAAGTGTAAGACATGCATTACCTCATACAGATTTCAAAACACCTTGAGAAGTAGGTTTAGACTTCTGAAGAGACACTGACAAACCAGAATTTTTCCAGAAAAAGTACACAGGAAATAAAGAGTTGAAAATAATACCGTAACAAGTAAGACGTTGATAAGAGAGGCCATGATAACTGTCTTGAGGTATGAGATGGAATATCAGGTGAAGGAATACATCAGAGAGCAGATCCAGGTTGACTGGAGAAACCGTTTCCAGTGATTCCAAGAGTTGTTGGAAATATGTACTATTATTATCCCTGTCTTGCATACAAGAAAATTGGGGCCTCAGGAAAGTAATGTCCCCCAAAGGTGCAATATCAGTAATTAAAAGAAGAAAGATTCAATCCCAGGAATCTATAACTTTATGGCACTGTCCCACACAGGGAGCCAGGCTTCTATTCAACATAGAGAACTGACCATTTAAAAGGGGCAGGTTCAACCAGTGGGTCTCTGAGGCTTCCTTCAAATTTATGATAAATATTAATACCTCACTTTTTCATAGAATAAGAGTTTGGGCAATTGCTGGAAAAATTTACCTATAAATATATAAAGTTTGATATCAGAAAAAATTTCATTTTTTTAAAAAGATTTACTTATTTATTTTAGAGAGAGAGAGAGAGAGGGAGCACGTGCATGTTGAGAGAGAGAATCTCAGACTCCCCAGTGAGCGAGGAGCCGCACACAGTGCTTGATTCCACAACCCTGAGATCATGACCTAGCTGAAATCAAGAGTTGGACAGTCAACCAACTGAGTCACCCAGGTTCCCCTCTTCTTATAATCATATAATTTCCAAGGGTTTTGTTTTTGAATAAGAAAAAAAAAAGCATGTCTTCTTATATAACACATTTCAAATAAATCAACCTGTCATCCAACTGGGTTTCTCCCCCCACCTTTTATATTTTTTTTACTGAAGTGTAATTGATACACAATGTTACCTTAGTTTCAGGTGTACAACAGAGTGAAACAAGTCTATACATTTTGCTATGCTCACCAAAAGTATAGCTACCACCTGTCACCATACAACACTATTACAATACTATTGATTATATTCACTATGTTGTACCTTTTATCCTGGTGAATTATCCATTCCATAACTGAAAGCCTGTATCTACCACTCCCCGTCATACATTTTACCCATCCCCCTACGCCCACCCCTCTGGCAACATCAGTTTGTTCCCCGTATTTATGGGTCTATTTCTGCTTTTTGTTTGTTGTTTGTTTTATTTTTTAGATTCCACATAGAAGTGAGATGATATGGTATTTGTTTTTCTCTGACTTATGTCACTTAGCACTGTATTTTCTAGATCTACTCATGTTGTCACAAATGGCTAGATCTCATGATTTTTTATGGCCAAGTAATATTCCATTAGATGTATATATCACAACTTCTTTATCCATTCGTTGATGGACACTTAGGCTGCTTCCATGTCTTCGCTATTGTAAATAATGCTGCTATAAACATAAGAGTGCATATATCTTTTCAAGTTAGTGCTTTCATTTTCTTTAGGTAAATACCCAGTAGTGGAATTGCTGGATCGTATGACATTTCTAATTTTTTGAGGAACCTCCATACTGTTTTCCACAGTGGCTGCACCAATTTACATTCCCACCAACAGTGCACGAGGGGTGCTGTTTCTCCACCTACTTTTCTTATCTTTTTGATTGTAACCATTCTGACAGGTGTAATGTGATATCTCACTGTGATTTTGATTTGCATTTCCCTGATGATTAGTGATGTCATCCAACTAGTTTGTTTGTTTGTTTGTTTGTTTGTTTTTAAAGATTTTCTGTATTTATTTTAGAGATAGAGGTGGGGGGGGAGGAGCAGAGGGAGAGGGACAAGCAGACTCCACCTTGAGCACAGAGCCGGACATGGGGCTTGATCCCATGACCCTGAGATCATGACCTGAGTCAAAATCAAGAGTCGGATGCTCAACAGAGTGAGCCACCCAGGCGCCCCCAACCCCCTGCTCAAATAGTTTTTAAACTATGTCTTCTATATTCTGGAGCATCATAAAATTACACAAGTAAATATGACTTTAGGAAAAGGACATGCCTGTTTCTTCCAAATACATCATCTTGTTTTATTTCAACTACATTCCTATGAGATATATACCCATGCTCCATTTTACAGGTGAATAATTCAGTCTTATTGACCCACACTAGTCCACCCACATAGAGCTAGTCCTTGAAAGCTAATCTGATTCTTGGTTTGTTGGATATTGGAGCTTGAGTTTTACCCAGAGTCCTACTTTGTTGATAGTGTTACCCACCTCAAAGGGCAGTACTGAAAAGACAACATACAATGATGTATGACATAAGCCTTTGCAATTTCTGTATTGACCAGCCAAAGGTTCTGAGGTTTCAGACTCTGAGCTGACATTGTAATGGGCTGATACTGGCCTTTGTGGATCTCACAATATTTGGGGGAGAGAGAGACTTAAATCAGAGGGACATCACGACTCTTCAAATTATAGGAGAAGACCTAAGTACTTGATACATTAGGAATGCAGATATACATGTGGGGACGTGTTAGACACAGTGGGTGAGCCTTAATTCTGTGGCACAAAGAAATCACATGCAGAGAAGACAGAAAGATTATGATGTGTTCAAAGGAGGAAATGTGAGTTTGAATGGTTGTGGATGGCATGTGCAGAAGAGATGAGGTTAGAGAATTAGTGAGAGCCAAGATGGGCCTCAAGTGCTCTGGTATTTGGTACCATTCCAGGATTCAAAAACTCCCCTGGAGGAATCTGACAAAAGGATCAGGGAGTAAGGTGAGGTTTCCTTAGACAACAGAGCTTCCATGATTCCGCAGACACAACCTATCCTATCTGTGCAGAAGATCAGTAATTTTCCTGGGCTATGAAAGGCAGAAGGTTTGCTTACATGTGGGGCTTAGGAGAGATGAGGATCCGCATCTGGGGCAGCTGCTGCCCTTCTCAACTGTGCTCCCTGGCAAATGTCCACAGAAGGCAAGAGAGTAACTACAGAGGGGAAGTCTTCAGGAGAGTGTTGGAGAGAGCTACCTAGGCACAGAGCTGGTGCACCTTCTATCACTTGGGTTTACGATCACACACACAGATACAGACCTACAGATCAGTTTACACCAGGGCAAACAGTGCAACACATAAGGGAATGCAGAAAGGAAGGACAGAATCTGAGTGCCTAATATATGCCAAAAAACACATACATTGTGTGTTACAGCATCATTTCTGTATTACTGAATGTTAAGAGAGAGAAATTAGTCAACACACACGAATAGATATATAGGTATGTAGGTAGGTAGATAGCTCATGGATAGAACATGAAGTCAGCTTCTTGACTTGATGCATACTTGCCTGACTGCAGAATTTATACCTGCTTTCCATCACCCTGCTTGACTCTCTTAGCATCTCTTTTCCTCACAGCAATAGAAAAGTGGAATCACTGAACCACTACTCTGATTCCACAGTGCGAACTCCAGAGAATAGATAACTTGATTTTTTCTGGTAGGAACAAAAGCTCTGTATTCTCATAAAAACATGTTTGTGACTGAAGTGAGCAGCCTGAACGTAATAGGGAAATGAATGGGTGGTGAATAGATAAAGACACAGCTGTTATTACTTCATTAATATTACCTTCAACTTCATTTTTTGGTAAGTTAAATGCTACTCTCTTTCTCAAAAGCTAAGTTAGTGTGCTACCACTTGTTTTCTGAAGCATCCATATTTGAGATATTAAGTGATTTCACTCACAGCAAGAACTTGGCTTTAAAATACTTCATCAGTTGCTCTAACAGAAGGATTTACAAGGCCCAGAACCAGTGAGTTTACAGGTGGCATTTGCCATGTTAAACATCCATAGCTGCTGAGAGATAATTCAGGAACAGCTTAGTATTATTTTCGCCTAATGCTCATTGTGTAACAAGCAGAGTTACCTCGTGACACACACAACACTCTCGCTCCAGTCCCTCCTGCTCATCCCCCCATTAATTCTGCTTATCTTGCTGTATTCCTCATATCATCATTCATTTGTTTTTCATGGGGAGTGAAGTGTGAGATAGAAATGGGTCAGAAGGGGGCCACCCCTCACTGTGCTAATGGCCCCAAAGCCAGGATTAGCAGATAAAATGCTGAAGATGGAATTAATCTGAACTTTATGTGAGCAACAATTTTTTTTTAAGATTTGTATTTATTTATTTGACAGAGAGAGAACAGAGAGAGACACAGAGAGAGGGAACCCAAGCAGGGGGAGTGGGAGAGGGAGAAGCAGGCTTCCTGCTGAGCAGGGAGCCCGATGCGGGGCTTGATCCCAGGACCCTGGGATCATGACCTGAGCCGAAGGCAGACGCTTAGCGACTGAGCCACCCAGGCGCCCCTGTCAGCAACAATTTTATATCGATGTGCCACATGCATTTCATCCAACATATCTACACCAAATCATTATTTGTTGAGTATCTGAGATTCGAATATAAGTGTGGGGTCCTGCATTTTTATTTGCTCAGTCTGGCAACCCTGCTCACAATGCTGTTCTATAGCTGAGGCCCTTGTTGAGAGTGTGTGTGTTCCTGACTCAGTACCCTCGGAGCCCAGCACAGGGGCAGTGAAAAGAGATTATCATCACATTTGCAGAGAACATGCCATTTTCTATGATGATGGTTGGGCAGAACTATGGGAGGAGTTCAAGCTCTGGAGATATTTGATCTGAGTTATAAATTCATTTTTGCATGTATCAGTTGAGCAAATTGCTTTTACTTCCATCCACCTTATTTCTTCATGTGTGCAATGAGAAAAAAATTACCTCATTAGTCTTTTTCAGAATAACTTTCTTTGTCCTGCCTGCATCCTATGTCTTTGTCATAATGGCAGCCTCACTGAAGCCCTAGTCTGAATATAGATAACTTCCTTGAATATATACCAAGTAGCCCTTCAAATCTGGGTACTAAAATACAGGATCAATTTTTCCTGGACCAAAAATCCGGTCGCTCAGATGATGGGGATTTTCTACATCACATATTCGAGATTTCTAATAACTTTGAAAGATAAAATGTGATTAACTCATGTGAAATTACCTACCATGCCGATAAGTCACATTAATAGTTAACGAGTGTTAATTTCCTTCCTTCCATTTCTCATAAGTGTTAGTAAGCTTTATCAGTAAGAAGAGTCTATATTCTGCTTCAAGACTCATCCAAGGAAATAAAGTGAATGAAATCCCCCTCAGAAGAGTGAGTGCAACATCCAAGTGGGTAGCTTCACTGGACAAGCAAAGTTGACTTGACTTCCTTCTCTTATGTCTGATTCTTGTTGGAAATATTAATGGAGGGAATGCAGCCAGCCTGCATAACCAGGTTGAAGATCTAAAGACACCTCCTTAGAACCAAATTCTAAAAAGAGAAGCTTTCATAGACGTCACTCTAGAGAAAGCTGATTCTGAAAACTTAGCTGACATTCCATGGAATGCCCTGGAAAATGGCTCCCATTCCCTAAGATAACTCCAGAGTCCCTACTTTCTAAGGTATAAAAATTAGCACACAGTAAAGAAGAGAACATTAATGTTCAATTTCCTTTTTCCAGAGTAATCAGAGTGAAGTAGACAACCTAAAGGCAAACCTCGGAGAGCATACGGATCAGAAATCCTCATCAGTGAAGCTGCTCCCAGGAGGAACAGGAGTTAGAAGAGCTCATTTTGATTAGCACTTAATAAGCACCAGGCTTTGTGCTAAGCACTTTATATGCTTCATGTGTTTAGATCTGCACAACAACCCGATGAAATTGGTAATGCCATCATCCCTCTTACACAGACTGGTAACTCCAGGATTAGAGATGATAAATCTCTTGTCCCAGGTCATACATATATAAATGGTGGAGCCAGAATTAAACCAAGTCTCTCTGTCCCTTTATGTCAAAGTTTCTCACCACATATGCAGAGACCTCCTATATCAGAATCATGTTACATACTAGAATTCTGGTCCATCCCGTAACTAACTAATCAGGTATCTGAGGCTAAGAACAGGAATTGACATTTCCAACGAGCTGCCTAGTGCCTGGGATGAAAGTTAAAGCTGAGAGCTCTTAAATTATGTTATTCTGCCCACTTGAGAATCTTCCATTATTCTCAGTATCTCAAACTGCAACTATGACACTAACAGAAAACATGGACTTAGAAGTGAGAACAACAATTCATGAACTATCCTATAAGTACCTAACCGGTCAGTCAGGATCCTCTATGATCACTGATCCACTTCGAGGGCTGCACACAACACTTGAGTGAGCTGGAAGCTACACTTTTGAGAAGTCCTCACATGCCACTCACTACATCAACAGGGGAAATCTTCAGGAAGAATATTGGTGACTAAGAGTTATCTAGAACTAAACCATAGGGCCTTGGGTTTCATTGATATTTTGCTTATAGATTTTTTTTAATCATTTAATTAAATAAGGGTTAAGGAAACCAGACACCATTTAAATTCATTTTAAAATCAATTCAACAAATATTTATTGAGTTCTTATAATTATGCTAAGCGCTGGACTAGAGATGCAACAATGAGTAAGTCCTGTTCTCACAGAGGTTATTTTCTAGTAGGGAGACTCATAATAAAAAGTAGAGAAATAAACCAGTTAGTAAAAAGGTTATGGAAGAAACAGAAGAAGCTAATATGAATGAGATGGGAAATACATATAATAGGATGGCAAAGGAAAGTCTCTTAGGAAGTGTATTTGAACCGAGGGCTTTATAATGAGAAGGAAGCATGTGCAGATAAGTAGTGTAGCTGATACTGGGAGAACAGCCAGTGCAAAGGCCCTGAGGTAGACAGAGAGATAAGGAGAAAGACTGATATGGCAGAAACAGTGAGTTGGAACAGGAGCGGGAGGAAGTGAAGTCAGAGAAGTGGGCAGTACCAGATCATGGAGGACCTGGCATGGCAACATATGGTACCTGTATTTAATTCTTTCTTTCTTTTTAAGATTTTATTTATTTATTTGAGAGAGAAAGCATGAGCAGGAGGGAGAGGCAGAGGGAGAGGGGGAAGCAGGCTCCCCATGGAGCAGGGAGCCCGATGGGGGCTCGATCCCAGGACCCTGGGATCATGACCCGAGCCGAAGGCAGATGCTTACCCGACTGAGCCACCCAGGCGCCCCCCCCCCATTTAATTCTAAATCCATTAGAAAGTTTCACGCTGGGGAATGACATGATTTGAATTTCATTTTTAAATAAAAAGTTATATGTAATTTAAATTAAATTATAATGCAAATTGCCTACGCTAAAAACCAATATTTCTTCCCCCAAATCATCTCAACCTGGTCCTGTTTATTCTAACATCCTTATTAGGATGTTTCTTCCTCTGCCGTGGAAATTCTACCCTTTGCTCAAATATAGAATCACTGTGCCCCTGGCTCTGCTCATTGTTCCTCACCCCCACAGCCACCCCATGTGTTGTGCCCTCACCTCTTGCCCTGTGCCTGACACAGACCAAAGGGAAATTCGTCTTCATGGTGCCCACAGAGTTATTCAAAGAGCAAACATTTGGTGAATATTTGGAGTAAACCCTGAGCTTGGCCCATGAGCTGGGGTTTCGCGCACAGTGCCTCCAGGCAACTTTGGTAGACAGCCACGGTCAGCATAACCGAATGTGATCATTCCCTGCTGAAGACCTCCGAAGGCTTTCTTTCACTATGCAATAAAACCGTTCATCTTTCTGAGGGCATATAGAGTCATCATAATTTGCTCTGACCTCATTGACCAACCACCTTGCTGACCACACTCCCTTTCAGGTGTATTATGTTTCTCCAGGGGCTGGGGACTCCTCACTATTTCGAAAAACCCTGTTCTCATCCACCGCTTATTGACCCGTGTTCTTCCTTGTCCCCTTTCCTCATGCATCCCGCTGCCACCCCCCAGCTGTAGGAATACGCTTTATTCTTCCACATAAGGATGTCTCTATGTTCTAAGGAGATGTGGGTGCTCCCTCCTTTGTGTTCCTTTTTCGCAGGATTTATGAGAGTATGGTTTCTGAAATCCTAGCTCTATAAAATATGCTTCTCTGGAAAAATACTCAGAAAATATCGCCTACTCTAGCCTTCTCTCCAAGACTTATGGATGGATAAGTGTACTGGAGGCTCTGTAAAATCATGCAGCAGAAGCAGAGAACCTAGTACTTCCCACGTGGATGTGAACTCACACCCTATTTATGTGCATGAGTATGGAACACATGTTAACATCCTGCAACTGTTTAGGAACTCCAGGCTTGCCTTTTGTAAAACAAAACAGACCAAAGACTCTTTAATTAAAGTCCTTTTTTTTGCACTGAACTGTAATAATTGGTTTACAAGCCTGTTGCCCACACTGAACTGTGAACTTCTTGAGAATCTGTCTTACCTGTCTCGCTGTGGCTCTGGCGTGGTAAGCGTGAGCTCCCAAAGGGGCTCCACACATTCTGACTGAACTGTTTACTGAAGAGAACCAGTATTATCTTCACTTCCCGGCATCTTTAGATATTCTAACCATCATTCTTTTTTTTTTTTTTTTAATCTCTCCAGTGCAAAACTTCATCTGGCTTCTAAAGCATTTGTCAGGGAGAATAGAATATAACAGTACATTCATTTTTTTAACATTTTATTTATTTATTAGAGAGAGCGAGATAGAGAACATGAAGAGGGGGAAGGGCAGAGGAAGAGGGAGAAGCGGACCCCTTGCTGATCAGGGAGTGCGACGCGGGGCTCAATCCCAACACCCTGGGATGATGACCGGAGCCCAAAGGCAGGGCTTAACTGGCTGAGCCACCAGGCACCCCCCCATTTGGTTTTTTTAACCTCAGTGGGAATTACTTTCCAATGACAATCTGAACATCTTTGCTGCTCTTTTTTCTAGCACACTTAAGAAGATCTTTGGAATCTACTATGAACTTATGTACATTTTAGATTAATTGACATATATATGTAATCAACTTGATACCTGCTAAAATCTCACATTCTTTTGAGTCTAATTTGAAATCCAAAAATCCAGTCCTTTCTGTTAGATCTTAATTTTCCCTATCCAGTAAAATAGCAGTCACCGCTTATAAAAGTTCAGAAAATTTTTAAGTGTTTAAGCTATGGCTTTATTTATTCCGTAATAAAAACATTGCCCTAGAAGCAATTGGAATGTCCAATCATGGCTGATCTTGATCCTACATATAGCATTTCACTGTCCCCAATTTACCTATCACTAAATTGATATAATCTATGCTTCATCATATTACAAAAGAAGTTCATGGAAGTCTAACCAGCTTTTGCTGCAGTCTACATGAAACTCCTAATTTAGTCATTTAGCAGCTTTGTGAAAAACTATAATATTAACTTGGCAAAAATGTAGTCATCCTATGGCAGCCTTTAGTGAATAGCACTGTATTTCCAAATTGTTCACAACAAATACTTTTTTCAGTGTCTGCAAATTAACTTTTATTAACCAATTCTGGAATCTGATCTACAAAAGTATTTACAGAAATGTCCATTTTCTCCTTTCTACAAATCGTAATTACTGTATCTGCATATTTTCCAGTGCATCTCTTGGTTGTAACCATTCCTCAAAGAAGACCACTGGAAGTTTTTATTTTCACCTGAAAATTCTGTCAGATTTTAATTTATTTCACTTATGGTTGTGACTGTTTAGAGACTTTTACTTCTAACCACTGGAGGTACAAATATGTGCTAATGACTAGTATCAGATTAATCATATATATATATATATAATCAAAATATTATAATACCAAAATATTATCCTAACATGTGTGGCGAGGCTAACTTCAGAACAATCAAACCAAACCAAGATATCTCTTCATTCAAAAAAAAGAGAAAAAGAAAAATACTTGGAGGGGTTTGTGATCAGGAGCTGAATTTTAGCACTTGTACTGGGACCTATGTTAAAAAAAAAAATCATCATGTAAAGAGAGGAAGTGGCCATATTGCTAAAGAGAAAAATAACTCAAAAAATAAGATTGTGTAGGGCACCTGCGTGGTTCAGTTGGGTAAGCGACTGCCTTCGGCTCAGGTCATGATCCCAGGGTCCTGGAATCGAGTCCTGCATCTGGCTCCCTAATCAGTGGAGAGCCTGCTTCTCCCTCTCCCTCTGCCTGCCGCTCCCCCTGCTTGTGCTCTCTCTCGCTGTCAAATAAATAAATAAAATCTTTAAAAAAATAAGATTGTGTAAATGTTTCTTAGCAGAAGCTTGGGAAGTCACTGGGGAGATGGTTCTACTCACTATTCCATTTGGGAAATGTCTCCTATCAGAGGAGATGGATGTGTAATGCCCTTATACTCCAGTGGCATTCAACAGTTAAGACCACCTGACTAATGTCACTCAACCAGTCTGTAATTACCAAGAAACTTCAAATACAACACATTTCTGTAGCTCATCCTACAAGACACTATGACGACCAGCCAATGTGAGCCTTTTTGTGCACCTGTCAGTTATAATTCTGAATGTAAAGCTAAAGACTGGCATCTGGTTCAGTTTTCATTTTCTCATAGCTTGGATAATGTGGGTTATCACCCAAATTCTTATAGCCTCATGGAACTTGGAAAACATTACCTTTAACCCTTAGGATTAACGTCATTGCCACTTGAAGCATTTCCAGAGTGATCACGAAGCCCTCACTGTGGGACATGCCCAGCAGTTAGGCCCCGGCAGAATTCAAGAGCTCTGAAGGAAGGTAGACTTAGGTTCAAATTCTGTATTTGCCATCTCCTTGCTCTTTAGAGAGACATTTTAGCTAAACAGACCTCAGTTTTGTCATTTACAAGATAAGGATATACAGACTTCCTATCTCATTCACTGTTTTTATTTTTTAAAGTTCAATGAGATGATCTAAATTTTGAGGCACATGTCAAATATTAAATAATGTTAATTTACTATTCTGCCACATCTAATTTCTCATGTAATTTAATATGGTAAAGGGCATATAAAAAGTAAACAAATATTCTTGATTGCACCCCCTCGGCAAACACATATACAGACACATTAATCCATAAGTTACCATTTTGTTTGATAAGAAAACATGATATATTCAATGAATGAAAACAGTTTTGTTCTACATAAGTCAGAAATTTCAGCATAGAGAAAAAGAATCATCACTTCTGTGTCTCTAATGTCAATTCACAAATTTGGGGCATATACATGAACTCATTTGACTGACATACCAGCCTGTTAGATTTAAAGGAACACACACCAAATCACTCATAATAAGCATTATAGCTTTAAGGAAAATATCTCCACTTTATATCATCCAGACAGAATTAGAAACTAGACACTTCTCAGGAGATTATCTTCAGTTTTTACTAAAATATACTAAAACAACTATTTTACATGACAGAATGAAGAGATGCTCAATATATGGTGAAGTTTGAAATAATGACCTTATCAATTCTAAAACTATACACATATTTTAGACCACAGTTTGAATATAACACATTTCTAAGCCTCTCCTTATAGCAAACCCAGAATTTCATTCTTTTTGCTTTTTTAACTTCAAAATACAGAGATTATTCTAGAATGACTTTTTCAGATTTTAGTTAAAAATCTCCTTTTCCCAAGTTCTATAAACCTTTTGATTTAAAAAATTATACTAGGGTTTACTCAATCAAAATCTGCATAAATATATTATGTTATCTTTAAAACAATGTCAAATCACAAACAAGACATTTAACTGACAGAGTTCCTTTTATTTTTCCATATGAAAATGAAAGAAATTTGCATGAAAGATCTCCCAAACAATCTTCAGCTCTCCCTGTGGTTTGCTAATATGTTTGCAAGTGGCATTGCACCTGCTTTTATACAAACATCTCTGATGCCTACAACATCCAATGCATCAGGGTATTGTCAAAGAAATAGCTGCATAACAAAGAGCTCATATGGATATAATGATACGCTCCATGATTGAGCACCTGACCCTACAGTGAGATATTTCTCAGATGAGAAATCCCTCTTCATGATCAATGTGCCTTCCAAACTTTGGCCAATCTGACATGCCCTTAGGCCATCTGTCTCCTCTGGACATTTGGGTGGATTTCTCAATGAGTGTTTGTGCTTAGGGTGAAGTGTGTCTACTCCATCTCCTGATCTTTTCACCCTGTGTGGAAAACTGGAACATCTGACCTTAAAAATCTCAATTTTCCCTCATGCATGCATGCTGAGTAGGTCGTCACTAATTCAAGAAATATTTTTGATTACTGACAATATAAACTCTGATTTTACATTTTTTTCACAAACACAATTTTGTGTTTTCGTGTACGTTCAAATTCCTGCCCTATTTAAATCAATTAACTTTATTTTTTTAAACTGATACCGTATTCCAGGACAGTATTTGTTGTTGATATGTCCATTGTACTGGTCCCAGAAGCATCATTAAGAAAAATTCATGAATATAATTAAGGACAAATCCTTCTGAATGTTGACAGTTTTATGGTCATTAGGTTTAGCATGGCTTATATGATAAGATAATTATTCCCTGAAATTAATAAATCGACTCAGAAAAGCTTTTTGGTTAAGTGTTTTTACTGAAGTTGATATGCTTTCATTGGTCCTAAAGCAGTGACTCTAGGTAGCTTATGGACCCAGATAGAGAGACTGAAATAGCAAGGCTCACACTAATGTGGAAGAAATACAGAGCTGGGACAGATCTGGACTATGGTATCACTCAATACAGTTTACCCACTTCGGCTAGTACTCAGCTTACATGTCTCCTCCCACAGGAAGCTGTCTCTGAATTTCCCAAACACCTTTAGATGCTTTTTTTAAAATTCACTTTTTCCTTCATTGTACCTTACCTATGTCATTTTGATAGCACCTGTTAATATTACCTCAGTTATGTGTAGCTTTCTTTTTTTCAGTCTCAGAGCCTTTGGGCATTAAAGGATGTGGCTTATATATCTGCATCTTCAGTACCTTATCCATCTGGCATACAGTAAGTGTGAGAAGTGTATGTTGATTAAATAATAATAGGATTCTTGTTGAGTCATATGATTTGGAGTTCCTGCTTTAAATAGGAATTTATTAAACTGCACAAAGTATTCAGCTTTTGAGTCTGATCAATAACATAGACTTGGCCACTGGGAATACAAAGACTTGGGGAAAAGAGCTGTGTGCTTCATATCATCAGTCTGTGATCTGAGTCCCAACTCAAGGAAAGATGAAAGTAATATTGCCCAAAGTAAGAATGATGAAAGTTGAAAAGAAAGCTATTCTAGAACTCATTAAAACAGAGCTGACGCTGATCATTTTAGGTACTCCAATATACTGACATGATTAGTTTATAGAGACTATGCCTACATTTCTGCTTCCCAGCTGTATTTATGCTAGAGAGGTCATATTACTGGCATGTAAGGTAGTAACCTTCAGTGGAAGGAATTTTACCCATACAGACTCTAAAATCACAAGTTAAATCTGAAAACATATGTTCCCAAAGCAACAAACAGAATTTTATATATTCAGTTAGAATATTGGTGGGGGTGAACACTCTCTGGAACTAGTAAGTTCAGTGGAAACAGTTCATTCACTAACCTATTCACCATTTCAAACAAGCCTTCATTAATTGTCATTATCTGTATACATGCTACATATTCCCTTCTGACATCTTGCTCAACCCCTTCTGTACAAGGCAATCTCTACTGCCGGAGTGAAATATTCACACACTGAGAACCCATTTCCTATAAGGCTTTATAGCTACGATTTGACACCAAGTTTTGCAAGACTCACTAGAACCTTAGTCTTGAGATTCATATAGATGAACTACACAATTACCTATTATTTTTCACCTACCAGTAACTGAAGTCTTGTAAAGGTTTTAACACAGACTTTTTAATACATATGTTGGTACCCTAGCAAAACTGTTACCATAACGTAACTATGTCACTGGAGGTCCTCAGGAAAAGCCCAATAGAATGGTGACGGGTCCATTTTTTTTTTTAACAGTTATAATTAACATCAGTGCAGCAAGTTATGTTTACCTAACCATAGCCATACCACTTGTGGAGTCTGAAGCTAGCCCAGCCCCACCTACCAGCTATATGGTGTTTCCTATATATGCAGTCATTCTGTTACATAACTTCTGGAACCTCTATTCTCAAAGCCTGCAATCACCACAATCCAGTGGGGGCAAATTTCTGTATCCACTAGATCCAGTACGCACTATCCACAAAGTGACTGTTGATGCTCAGACTTCCATGTTCTTAATCCCCACCATCACTGGTAAATGAGGAAAGTAAAAGCCACGTATCCTTCTCACAATTTATACTCTTCTACATGACCCTGCCCATAATTTTCTGTAATTTCTGACCCATATGACTATAATCTCCTCCCCATGCCAACAACATGCTTGAGTACTCCCACGATAACTACTCATTGATTACATTCAGGTAGCTAGCCTTTTGTCACTTCCTTCCACATCTACCTTACATTCCATGATGCTTCATTTGAATATTATCCTGAATTTCATTGCCCTTATGATTTTTCATCTCATCTATTCTAGCAAAACCCCAAGCCTGCAGGAATTGAGCTGTCTGCTTTTTCTATGATATAATACCCAGATAATAGAACACTAATGAAAAATACCACATAACAGGGAAGATCAATTCCAGTATAAATATTAAATCACTAAGCTCTAATCAACCCTAAAAACTTCCAGCAGTACACTACAAACTTGACATCTTCTCTCAATATACCAGAGGTACCCGGAACTCAACATTTCCAAACCTAATCTAGTAAAACATTTCCCATAAATCTGTTCTTCTTCCAGTGCTCTTTTTCAGTAAATGGGCCCACCTTTTATCTAAATAGGCAAACTATAAACCCTGCATCATCTTTGATAATCTCCCTTTTCTATCCTTCAACATTAATTCTTCTCAAATACTTGTTGATACCATGTCCTAAATATCTATCATTTTCCCCATATCTTCCACAATCACACTAGTCCAAGGTAATATCATCTTGCCTGAAATAGGCCTTAGGAAAATCTCAACTGTATATCTATGGTTTATTACCTATTATCTGTAAGCTTACTAGACTGTAAGTGTCATTGGACCAGTTTTTTTGTCCATTTTTACAATTTTTTTATCTCTAATATTTTGCATTTTTTCTTTGCTTATAGTGAGCACTTGATAATTATTTGCTGAATGAATGGGTGAATAGATAAATGAATACAATTAAACATAAATATTATCACAATAACCATATTCACATATGAAGTATTAATATCTATATTATATAAGAGAAAAATTTGAATTTCAACAAAAGCCAAAGAAGCAAAGAATTATTAATTTGGATTTCAAGTTTAGGTCTTCTCAATTTCACTAACTTTAACTCCTGAGTATCGCTCCGTTTTAGCACCACGATGTATATCAAACCCATAGAATGTTTTCATTTTTTTATTTTTTATTTTACTTATGAAATAGACTCAGAAAAGTATGTTCAATTCTTAATGTAATTATCTATGAACATAACAATAATAATAACAACAACAATAATAATAGTTCCTGAACATAATATAATCCTGTGGAAGACATCCTAATGCTTTTAAAAATATACCATTCACTGCAACTACTTTCACAAGAAATATTTTAATTTTGTAAATGGAAATATTTATATAGCTCATACTCCAAATTGACTGATAATAAAATGGATACAAGGTAATCATCATGCAAAAGGAAACTGAATTAGAGCAGAAAATAACAAAACTAACATTTTTAAGCCATCACTATTATTTTCAATCATTTATTGAGTGTTTGCCATCTTGTAGACATTGTGCTAAGCAATTTACGTGTGCAGTAAAATAGGAACTATTATCATCCCTATTTTACAGATAAGAAAATTGAGAAATAGAGCAAACAAAGCCAGGAGCCAAATCCAACCTCTATGATTCCAGAACCGCACTTAACATTCAATTGCCTTCCCAATAAGTAATTAAGTCTTTCATTTTCAGCCATTACTTAGTGAAAAATCGACAAAAACACGTTTTACTACTAACAGCATCTGATAATGAGACATTTCAATTATAATCAGATGGGGAAGGAGAATACTATATACATTATGAAACCTAGCTTTT
Organism: Callorhinus ursinus; assembly: GCF_003265705.2. Classification (NCBI taxonomy): domain Eukaryota; kingdom Metazoa; phylum Chordata; class Mammalia; order Carnivora; family Otariidae; genus Callorhinus; species Callorhinus ursinus. Next base: position 4,110,351 of record NW_027397093.1, read on the forward strand.
TCTGGATATTTAAGGAACAAATTGTTTAGTCTTACCCATGAATTCAATCCCCAAGTGGTCTGCTACACCAAAGTCAGCATGTGAGGAAGAGAAACAGAAAAAGAGAAAAGGTTAGAAAAAATCCCACACAGAATTCAATGCTTCTAAGACAGACTTTTCAAGGCAAAGAATATGTCTTTATTTTAACAACCATTTTTTGAGACAGATAATTTACAGAGTGCCCACAATTAGGGGTGCTCTGAACTCTGACTCATATCTTCCAATGGCCTGGAACTTTAAATGAAATAATATTGCATTAATTACCAAGTATGCTAAGTATAAATTTGGCAAAATGGAAAAGAAAAAGAAATGGGAAAAGGAAAGTAAAAGAAACAAAAAAAGTTCACACAAAGAATATGGGGGGATGGGTTAGCCTGGTGATGGGTATTAAAGAGGGCACGTTCTGCGTGGAGCACTGGGTATTATGCACAATGAATCATGGAACAGTACATTAAAAACTAATGATGTAATGTATGGTGATTAACATAACAATAAAAAGTAAAAAATATATATTTTCAGAACTCATGATATTTTAAGTAGAATAACTACTTGTTCAATATAAATTTATCTGGACCTCTATGTTAATAATATGCCAGTAAAGAACTGCATGAAACCTTAACCAGGCCCTCTTCACCTTCACAAAAATGACATGATACTGGATTTTTTTCCCCTTTATTTGTTAGATGAGAAACCTGTGGTTCAGTGAGACTAAAGTCTTACACTGTCCCATATGAGGCCGATCCAGGACACAAATCCAGTGTGTCCGACCCGTCGGTCTTAGGACTATTAAGCTTGGCAGTGTTTCCTATTAAAAATGCATGACAGATGTGTCTATGTCTGTTTCCCGTGCATGTGGACAGCTGACCATTTTGACCCACTAATAATGTCTGTCTGTGGTCACAGTGATAAACCCGGCCTGGCTATACCCAGACATTCAACCATAGAGGTTTGTTTATTTAAATGGTGATTTCTTGGGGCGCCTGGGGGACTCAGTCGGTTAAGCAGCTACCTTCAGCTCAAGTCTCGATCCCAGGGTCCCGGGATTGAGCCCTGCGTTGGGCTTCTTGCCCAGCAGGGAATCTGTTTCTCCCTCTCCCTCTTTCTCTCTGTCTCCTGCTTTCTCTCTCTCTCTCTAGTTCTCACTCTTGCTCTCTCTGAAGTAAATAAATAAAATATTAAAAAAATAAATGGTGCTTTCTTTTAATCATTCAGTTATTCACTCATTCACTTTTAAAATTCATTGAATTATTTAATGATGGTTTTTGCTGTAGTAATGTATTTCTTAAATGAGAATACATGAAAAAAAAAGTATTGCTACAATTGTATTTGTTTCTAAGACTAATTACTGGGCTTCCTTTTCTGAATTTTCTATTTAGAAAAGAAGCTTTTCTTTTTAGAAAATACGCATTTAGTTATCTTGACTATTTTAGCGCCTTTCTTTTTTGTGAATAATTCATTTTTTAATTTTATCGTGGTAAAATATATATAACATAAAACCTGTCATTTTAACCATTTTGAATATACAATTTAGTGGCATTAATTACATTCACAATGTTGTGCAACCATCACCACAGTGATTCCAAAACTTTTCCATCACCCCAAAGAGAAACTGTACCCTCAAAGCAATAATTTCTCATTTCCTTCTCCCCCCAGCCCCTGGTAACTGCTAATCTACTTTCTGTTTTATGAATTTGTCCATAAGTAGTTCATTTATAAAGTAATTAATTGAAACATGTCTTTTATAGAAAAAAAAGATGGTAACAATGCTTTTTTTGAAAGTAGATGCATTACTTTCTTTACATGGCATTTTTTTTTGACTGCTTACTATATACTATGATAGATACCTAACATACTTTCATGAAAAGACAGGATTTTTGTTCTCAAGTGATTCAGAAATCAAAGGGAGCCCACAGAGAAAAAGTGCTGTTAATATTTTGTACTAGTGCTATAATGGAAAACCAGAACGTGTGCATTGGAAGGGGCGGCCAACGACGCATAAGCTTGCTCCTGGGAGAAACAATATGCCATGTGAAAGAATAGAATTGTAGAAAAGTTGCAAGACCATGTTTGGGTTCTTGTGCGAATAAGAAGCTTCCTGATGGTGTGCTCTTGGGGCCCTCGAGAGACAGCTATGGTATTTAAAAACAGGGATTTTAGTGAGATTACCCCTCATGAACCTAAAAGGAAGAAAAAAAAGATTAGGAATAAGAAATTTTGTAAACAATCGGAACAGATGTGCAGGAAAGAAGTCAGAAGAAGAAAGTATACTGAAATATGGGAACAGACCAAGATGTCCATGATATGACTAGGCAGTTAGAAAGCCAGTAGGCCCTCAGCCTGGTGAACAAGAACTCTCTAGGGGAGCTGAGGTGGCTCAGAAATGACCGTTTGTCTGCTGTTTGTTTTGCCAGAAAATAGAACCAATGGTCATTCTTCATTCTTTCCCACAGCCTCGGCAGCTCCACTTCTATGTGTGATGGGGGAGATGGAGAATCAGGCTTTGTGAGTCTGGAGATTGCACCAAGAAGTGAGTGGCATGCTTGGTAAATTTGAGGGCAATCTGAAGTTTTTATGCCACAATAAATTCAGGACCACTAGAAAAGGCAAACCAGAATTTGAAATTTATCTAAACACTGAGAGGTAAGGAGAATTTTTTTCAAGATTTTATTTATTTATTTGACCGAGAGAGCAAGCACAAGCACGGGGAGCGGCAGGCAGAGGGAGAGGGAGAAGCAGACACCCCAGTGAGCAGGAGCCCAATATGGGGCTCAGTCCCAGGACCCTGGGATCATGACCTGAGCCGAAGGCAGATGCTTAACCTTCTGAGCCACCCAGCCGCTAGAGAGTTAAGTAGAATTCTTAAGGAAAGGACATCTGTCTTCTCTTAACATAGCAGAAAAGTTACATCTAATAATTACAGTTGCAATTCTCAGAAATACTACCAAGGAAGGTGGCATTTATATTCTTGAATTTTATAGAGAAATTATTTTTTAATTTTTGTAATGAAGTTCATGAAAACTGACACCACTGAAACATACAAATAAAAAGATTGTTTAAAATCTCTCTCTCTCTCATGTGTGCATACACACACGACAGACACACAAACACACACACTTCTATCATTTTATTAAAGTGCTAAAAACCGTGATCATTATTACAGGTCTAAAGCAACCAACAAGCTTTGTTTCCACACAAAAGGATCAATGAAAATCCATGAAGAACATGATGGAAAAGCAACTAATTTTGACTATTGAGTCATATACAGAACATAAACCATAATATTTCTCATAACCCTTCACTGGTTTGCCCTTTCTTTTCTTTTTCTTTTTTCTTTTTTTTTTTTTTTAGAAAGGAGGGTGGGAGGGCGGAGGGAGAGGGAGAGAGCCTGGGCATGGAACCTGACATGGGGCTCGATCTCAGCACCCTGAGATCATGACCTGAGCCACAATCAAGAGTCAGACACTAAACAGACTGAGCCACCCAGGCACCCCCCTCACTGGCTATTTCTTAAAGCAAACAGCCTTCCCGGAGATATTCAGACCTGCATGAAAACAACAAGAGGGATATGATGAGAATTAATCAATTAATTTTTCATTTATTCATTCAGTCAACAAAGTACATGCCAAGAATTACACAGATATTGGGGTAGAAGAGGAGGCATATACCTTAAGCAAAAGCAGTTTGATTTCCCCTTTCATGGAATGTATTAGAAAGTGCAATTTCTATCTTTTGAACAGTTTGATTAACTTTTTTCTGTTCTTAATTCCCTTCACTTGTGTCATCCATCCCTCTACCTCCCTCCTCTCTGGCAACCACCAGTTTGTTCTCTGTATTTATGAGTCTGTTTCTGTTTGTTTGTTCATTTGTTTTGTTTTGTTTAAATTCCACATATCAGTGAGATCATGTGGTATTTGTCTTTCTCTGTCTGACTTATTTCACATAGCATAATACCCTCTAGGTCCATCCATGTTGTTGCAAATGACAACACCTCATTCTTTTTTTTATGGCTGAGTAATATTAACATCTTATGGCTGAGTTTGATTAACTTTTATATATAAAAATTGCAGTTCTTCTGGAATAATTACCCCTTTTGATTATATAATAGTGGCTAATATTTACTGAGCATTTACTATTGCCAGGAACTGCTTAAAATGTTATTTTTGCAGACTTAGAGGATTGTCGGTATCCTCATTTTGCAGAAGAGGAACAGAGACATGGAGACGGGCCCAAATCTCCCTTCCACTGCATTGTTGTAAATGGTGGAAATGGAATTCAAACTAGGCAGCTGGACTCTTAACCACCAGTTACATATACTCAGGGTTTACACTTGCCCTCCCTGTGAAGGAAAAGCAAATTTTTACAAAACTACCAGGTAATGAAATGTTCAGGGAGGAATTATTGAATCCACTTAAGAGAACAAATTATTTTCATGTATCCTCAGGCACTGTAGAAACAGGGCTTATTTACTTGTTCACCCGTAGTTGCTTGATAAAGTGCCAAATATAAGCTAGGTGGAGGGGAGGTTCCCTCTCTCCAAGGAACCAAACTGGCAAATCATTAATATTTCTTCATTGGTTACTAGGGAGTTCTCTTCTGATGAGGCTGGTCTAATTGAAGTGATGTGCTTGAACATACAGCACGGGGTATATAAAGAGTTGTGTCTGAATATGTGCCAAACATTGAACCAAATAATCTCATAATTGGCAATATACTTAACAAATGACTGCAGCCCTGCTGCAGAACTGATAGATCCTTTTTTTTTTTTTTTAAGATTTACTTATTTGAGAGAGAGAGGGAGGGAGAGAGCACGTGCAGGGGGAGGAGGGGAAGGGCAGAAGGAGAGGGAGAGAGAATCCCAAGCAGTCTCCTTGCTGAGCACAGAGCCCAATGCAGGGCTCAATCTCAGGACCCTGAGATCATGACCTGAGCCAAAATCAGGAGTTGGACGCTCAACTGAGTGAGCCACCCAGGCGCTCCTAGACCTGAAATATTGAGATTTGAGGGTGAGGCAGGTGACCAGCACAAGGCTGGAGGGTGAGGCAAGACAGTCCCTCTCTAGGTGCTGGTGTCCTGAAGGGAGAGGGGTATTATTGCATTATCCTTTTTCCATCTATTTAATGTGACTTAGGAAATGAATTGCAGGTCAGATTTCAAACTCTGTGCTCCCTTCCCTTGTTAAATATATATTTTTATCAGCACTCTACATTCAATTTTAAAATTTACACATGTTCATAAATAAAGTTTAGAAAGTAAAACATGGTATTAATAAGAAATTGACACCTCTCTTCCTACCTCCTAAAAGTAATTCCTGTTCATTTTTCGTTCTAGCTTTTTCTAGTCTTTCCTCTGTGCATCTAAAAAGTTAAGGCCAATTTTACACAAAATCACCATGCATTATGTGCCTGAGTCAGAGGACATCCTGTGGCCATTTTAGCTCCATCATCCCAATGCCCCTCTCCCTTTCATCATAGCAGAATTGACAGCTTTTTCTACTGTTGAGAGTAAGCCTTGACATTATTACTGTGGCCAGTCACACACCAGACAGGTCATCAATCACGGAGAAGCAAAATCACTTTTCCAGAAAAGTACACAGTCCCGTTCTCCTTTCCATGGGCCTGTTATAAAACATGGCCTCTTTATTTTTCTTCTCAAAAGCTCAATCACTGATTCCTGTTAAACAGAGACACCTTTATTTCGCATCCTCTAAATAAGAATGTCCATTTGTAGCAAAGGCAAGCCGTGGAGACCATGCCACATGTTGATGCCGTGAGAACTCAAGATGAGCATTCTACTTCATACAGTGAAATATCGAAACAGGGTTACAACAGGGGTTTATGAGTGGCCATCTGCCCAGCTGGCTCCTCAAAGATGAATCTTGCCTAAGTAGCTTGTGGAATTTTCCAGTGAAAACTTGGAGCTTGAGACTTAAATCTGATTCCATGTTCACAATAACTGATTGAAGAATTGAATGAGAATCAGCATTGCATAGAATTCTTCATTCAAAAAAGATACTGCTTTTTGATTATATGATTAACGATAGTAAATTTGTACAGCTGAATACACTAAGTAAGTGCAGTAATTCCCCCAGCATCTTCTCATATTTTATTGGCTTTCTCAGCTTCTCATATTTTCTCAATGGGTACTTCGACACACATTATTTCATATAATTTAAAAATTAGCCTGTTAAGGTAGTGCTACTGTGCACCATTTAACAGCTGAAGAAAATAAGCTTCTGTGAAAACCTAAAGGTCATATTTGGAGGTTCCTAGATTCTTAGGGTGGAAAAGTATCTTAAATCCCAGGGTGAAGTGTAGTTGCTTCTTTTCCTCGCTGAGTTATCACTGCAGCCTCTCACAGAGTCTGACATTTTGTAGATGAAATGCTATGTGGGTCAGCCCCTTTGCCCACTGCAGATGATATTCCTATTCCTTCAGAGCACACCCAGCCTGTTTTCTGTTACTTCAGTTTTTGAGGATTCCAAGGAACATGACATCTCTGGTGGCAACTCTTTCAATATTGAAGAAACAATATCTACAAATGTTTTTAGAAAATTTTCCCAAATCAAAGTACATTTAGTTACCACTCACATGGGTCTATAAATCTGAAGTCCAAAAATGACCAGGTTATTACCTGAAAAACTCCAACATACGTACATCTTCGTCACATGATTTTTGTATGTAACTTAGGATTCATTTGAATTATCAGGAAAAAATGAGCCAAGAAAGTGCAATTATGATAGGCTGGAGTAACTGTTTTGGCCTAAGGCCAAAAAAAGCACGTATGTTGGAAGCTTATTCGATAATAAACTATAAACTTAAACTATCATGCTGTCTATCAGGCTATATTTGCCACCTGAGTCTTCCAGATTTCCTGGGCATTTCCAACAAACACACACACACATTCTATATTTGGAGTTACATAGTTTATTCTTCAGTGAATCATGAATCAACTGCAGGGAAGGAAAAAAAAAAACAGGTAGTTTTTTTCCCCCCATTTTACCATCTCAGTCCAGGGAGGTCTTCACACAGGTGGCTACTCATATAAGAAGTTCTTATTTTAATGTCTCTTAAAAAAAAAGAAGAAGCAATTTGATAGCCACTAGAATTACAAAGCGTAGAAGTGTGGAACACGATTGTCATGCAAGGCTATGGAAAAAAGCCTCCACAGGAAAATTTGCAAGAAAAGCCTTGGCAGAGGCTTTTCTCCATAGCCGTGCATGACAATCGTGCTCCACACTTCTACGCTCACCCCCTGCCTCTTTTCCATACACAAACTCAGCTCCACCTAGGGAATGAACGGAAGTGTTTCAACACAACATGCTGCAGATATTTGGAAAGCTGCTTTCCCTGGCTCATCTTTTCAGACTCAGCTCAGGCTCCAGATATTCGGAAGCGCTGCTTACTCTTGCTTATTTTTTTAGACTCAGCTCAGATAATACCTCGAGTGGTGTCCTTCCCAGTAACACTTTGCTCTTTCAATTCTATCTTGTGGTCCTTCATCCAGCAATCTCACCTTCTTCTGGACTATGTTCCCTATCTAGCAAGTACTAACTGCTCAAAGCATTTTTGTTGACTAAATACACAAATGAATGGATAATGAGCATCCAAATAAATCAATCAGTTTATTTGTTTAAATGCATTTATTCATGGTGCCTAATGTTTGGTATGGTTCTTCTAAAATGATACATAAAATCAGGCAACTGGGAAGAAAATGTGGCAACCTTATGGTTTCTGTTGTTAATTGTGTTTCATTGCTTCATTCTGACAAAATAACACATTACAATACTGGGAACATCTTAATTTAATATTTAATTCTGTAAGTTTTTTTTTTTTATCAAAAGCAATGGTGTGGGAATAGTTTCATAGCTTACGATCCTTACGCTGGATATTTCTGTTACCGAATTTAAAAGCCACATCAATTTATACTTATAAAGCCCTGAACACCTGGGAATACTTGATAATGAGCACAACAGAAGACACACTTGCGCTCGCTAATGGATTAATTTATTACTTTTGCAGACTTAAAATGTAGCAATAGGATGAAATTTTTTTCCTTAAATGCATAATCAGCTGAAAGCGTTATTTGTCTCATTTAAATGCAAAGAACAATTCTTCTTTTGCTACCTGCTTCCCAAATCCATTAAGTAGTTAATAACATAAGGACTAATGTAAGCTGCCTTTATTTAATAGAAATAAAGAAATAGAAATTAAACTGGCAGAGCCTTCTCACAACAACGGCTTCCCCCAGAGTAGCTGGATTATTCTTAGTAGAGAAGAAAAATCAAGGGAAGTTCCTTTATTTAAAAAAAATGGAAGAAACCATTATCTAATTTTGCCCATAATTAGCTGGGACCTCAGTCGAATCCACGTACTTTGAAGTTCTTCCCCTTGTTCTCCCACTACCTTCTTCCATAGACTTGATAACTATATGTATTTCCTAGATACTTAATGGAAATAATCATTCTGCTGGGCGTCCAATTAGTGAGATTACTTTCTCAACATGGTGTGCAGATGTCAGAAGCTGAATATGAATGAATCTAGAAAATTCTAATTTTACATCACTTAGACATTAACAAGGCAAATCAACAGAATCTACAGCATCATTCCTCTAAACTACCATCTACAAATGATATATACCTGAGAGTCTATATGACAGCCTCCTGGCGCATCCTGATAGCATCCTTCCTAGAGAGAGTATTTTATAGTGGAGGAAACTAAGATTTAGAGACATGCATGAATCTGCTCAAGATGGGAGCATCTGATTTCATTAACTCATGCTGCTCTCACCCACAGAAAACTTTCCACCTTGCCTTGCAGGCCATGTACATCAAACATTAATGATCCAACCCCAGCCCGCTTCTCCAGCCCTACCTTCACACTATCCAATTCCAATGCCTCACCTTGCATGTGCCCTTTGGCAAACTCTGGAAAGCATGTCTTTTCCCACATAATGTCTCCAATAGGGAAAGCGTTTCACAGAATCTTTTAAGTGTATGAGCTCTTAAGTGTCATCACACTCCTACCTTAATTATTAGAGTTACTTGTTTACTCGCCCAGGTCCCCCCAAATGATAGTACATGACTTAATAAAAAGATGATACTTAATTTCTTTTTATATTATAGATTCTGAGATCTTCCTGGCACAGAGAGAACATTTGATTAAATCAAGAAAAACTATACAACTGCAAGGATTTTTGAAGCTTCACTCCAGGTGATCTCTGTGGCTGGTAGTTTGTTCTATCCCTTCCTCCATTGCTTTACAAAGAAAAGGTCTTCGCAATAAAAAAGAGAAAAGGAAGTTTCTGAGTTGCAATTTCTTGGCCTGGAAGGAACTGAAATATAAAATGATAGATTTGATAGTACAGACAGAGTCAGACTCCGCCCACAGGTCAGTATGTTAGAGATTTTCTAGGAAGGGCAGAGAGGAGGAAAGCCCAAGAAACATGTACACCTGCTTCAGCAAACCATGCACTTCTTACTACATCCACTGTTCCAATTAGAGGAAGTGAAACAGGTTCCCCAAATAGGACTGCCTTGAGCTTCCTAAGGACAGCCCTGGGAGGCACCGAGACCACAGAGCAGCCCATGCCCACTGCTCTCCCAACGTCAGCTTCACCCTGAAGGATGGAATGCCTACAGGTTCCTGACAGATGGGCCTCAGATATGCCAGGGAGGAAGAGCTATGCAGACCAATTTATTCCCTCCACACCTGATGGGCACAGTCATGGACAGCGTGACATAGATGAGCTATGAAGTTGGGAAGACAACAGGATGTAGCAATGACCTCTGCAGACTGAAAACATGACAGTAATTAGGACATCTCAGCAGGTGCCAGCAGGGATCGGAAGGGCACAGGATTCCCACAAGGCACAACCTCTGCCCTCCTCCAACCGCACCGATGTCTGGGCCCTGCCTGAGCCATGCCTCTTTCCAGAGCTCGGACACCAACCTCAAGGGATAGGAGTCAATGATAGACTGTGATTCTACTTTTCTCTCACCCAATGGAACTTAAAATAGAAAATGAGGAAAGTGAAATTAATATAGCTTAAATTTTGTGAAGGCTTAATGTAAGCAGTGGTAGCTCGGCACACTTCACATGTCTTAAATTCATTTAAAACCTACAGCAATTTTATGAAAACCTACAGCTGTTTTTAACCCCACATCAGAGGTGAAACTGAAGCAGATAGAGGTTAACAAGATTCCTCAACTCGTGACCGAACAATGCTGGGATTCAAACCCAGTTTTCAAGTATTCACTGTTTGAACTCACTACACAAATGGCCTCTTATGCACACCCGCTCCATATTTTGTTGACTGAAATTTGTTACTGCTACAAAATTAAGAAGCTGATTGATTAACTTATTATATTACAAAATTAGATGCAATTACACTGAACTCAATATCACCATGTTGTCCATAAATTTTACTCCACTTAAAAAATCTTCTTTTTTAAATTGGCATTTCTTGACCTTGAAAAAAATCGAATATAAAATAAAGCAATTTGTATGGTAACTAAACAAAATATTTAAGCAGCTAGCTACAAAGGAATTTTCAACACATGTAGTGGGATTTCCAGCTGTTAAGCACTTATTATTCTTATTATTGAAATGTTCTTCTATGCACATTTGATATTAAACCAAACAATTTTACCTAGTGTCAAATCAGCTTGAATTTTGTTTTAAGTCATTTTCCTTTTCTTCATATTAATAGATGGATGGTAAATCCTAGATAAAAGGTTGAGAGCCATATGTGATTTAAATAATGACATTTTTTCCCTTGTTCAAACTAAGCCCTCTCTAGAGGAAATGAAATCATTTGCTCATTGCAGGGACTAACTAGTGACAACAGCTCACTAGGGTCCACAAATGTCACTCAAAGATATGGGTAAGAGGAGTGAATTGTGTGATGGCTGTTGACCCCATCCCTCTGAAAGGTTACATAACTGCAGCAAGCCAAATTCTCCTTTACACCAACTTCATCTTTTCCTTCCAGCACTAACATTCAATGGCCTCCTTCTTAAACTCTTCAGTGGCAACTGCTTGAAGCACCCTCCAGAGATGGGGATAGATGATCCTCCTCCTTGATTTCTCTCATGTTCCTCTTTGACTACCATTCTCTCTCTCTCACCTCCTTGCAGTTCTTCTAACCCAGAAGCATTCTTGTTCCTTAGAGCCATGGACTGACTGCTTCTTCTGTCTTAATACTCTTCCTCCAGATATCAAGATGATTCAATCTCTCACCTCCTTTCAATTCTAATGGCATTTTTAGCAGACATCATATTATATAAAACAGCACTTCTTATCTCCCTCACCCTACTTTTCTTTACTCCTTAGAATTTATTAACATAGGAAGTATTACTGTATTTCTTTGGTAATTTTCTATTTCCCTCCCCATTCCAAACTAGAATATAAAGTTCCACGAGAAGGGGCTTCACTTGTGTATTAGTTTTCTAGGGCTGCCATAACAAAGTACCAGAAACTGGGTGACTTAAACAATAGGAAGTTTTTGTCTCATAATTTCTGATGAAGGAGAATCTGTTCCATGCCTTCCTGCTAGCTTCTTGCGGCTGGCCGGCAATCTCTGAGCTTCCTTGGCTTATGGATGCATCATCCTAATTTCTGCCTTCATCTTTAGATGGTCTTCTCTCTGTGTGTATGTTTGTGTCCAAATTTCCCTTTTTATAAGGACATTTTTGTCATATTGGATTAGCGCCCACCTGAAGGACCTTATTTTAACTTGATTACCTCTGTAAAGACTCAATCTTCAAATAAGGTCACATCTTGAGGTACTGGGGGACTTCAATATATGAATCTTGGGGCCACAACTCAACCCATAACAACCCTATATATATAATTCTTACAATTATTTATTGTCTTATTTTAATATGGTATGTGCATATATATGTACACACACTCATTATCATCATCATCATCATGACATTATTTTTATAATCTTCAATTCCTGCTAGTTGATCTCACTTTTTTCAAGTAGGAAATCTACCTTTGAATTTTTAGCAGTTCTTCATGAATTAATATTAAATAGCCTTCCTCTTCTCATTTGACTTGATATTGAAGAATAATCATTGTTTAAGAATCCTTCAAAGTGAACTTTATTTGTTCCTTACAAATGCATTTTAATAGCTCTTTGGAAGGCAACAGCATCATCTACTGTAATTCCCCAAATTTCAGAATGCTGAAATTTAATATCTTCATTGCACTGTGGGCTGTATTGTCTTCTCTTTCAGGGATGCTCCCCGTCTCTTTCCTTCTGAATCTTGTGACAAGCTTACCTGCTGTTCTTTTTCTTCTGTTGTAACCACAATCCATTGGTTAGATTAAGCTCATTAAAATTCTGCTCAATCCAGAGTGCTTGTTCAGGTCTTGGTGAGTTTCACCACATAACTAGAAAAGTGATTTTCAATTCTCTAAGTTGTTCTGAATCCAGAATCCCACCCAGGAAACAAGATAAAAATGGTAGAAGATTCATTTCTCTGGGGGTAATGATGAAGGATAGAACAACTAGGGAATGTTTCCCAACTGTGAACTACCGAACATTATATTAGAATCAGCCAAAGTACATGCTAAAATGCAAATTCTATGAGCTGTATTTTTAACAAAATTCCACCGTAAGTTTACTAAAGTCTCAGTGTGTATATGCATGTGTCCATGTATTTGTGGTAGCTTCAGAGTTTGGGTGCATTAATATTCCTTCGCAGTACATTTTGTGGTTGGCTTTCATAGAAACATTCAAGATGGCTAAAGCAGAACACATGCTGTGTTGCATCTTTCTTATTTCAAGCACTTTTTTCGTCCTTTTGCTAATATATTTACACTCCCCCATGTCAATTTTTCTGTCTTGCGTATTGCAAAGACCTGTGGCAAATGATACATTACCTTATTCTAATTGCTTTTACCTTTTCCCAGTTTATCCATTTTCCCCAATTTCTGTCCATCACATATTTTTTACAACTTTTAACATCGATGCTCTTTTTTTGCATGCTCAGGAAGGTTTTAATTCTCCTTTGTGCCTTACATGTGTAAGCACATATTGACATTTTATTCCAGCATCACAACTTATTTTGTAAATCAACCATTCCCCATTTTCAATCATACTATATATGTGAGAAGGGAAATCATTTGACCTCATCAGGAAGACATTTGTTGAGTAGGAAAATCCCAATGGACTACGGTCCATTTGCGGCACCAAGAGCAATGATGTAGCTCCATCATCTTAATTTTATTTTCAGATATCAAAGAAGAAGATAGTTAATAAGTATTAAACAAGCATGAAGCCTGGTTTTGTACTAAGCACTATTACTGGTGTGTAGAAAACTCAAAACAAGCATGTAACATTTATAGCTTTTTAAATTTCCAACCTGTGATTTAGAACTCTGATTAAAAAAAGCAACGGAGGGAGCAGAGCAAAATGGCAGAGGAGTAGGAGACCTGGATTTCATCTGGTTGCAGGAATTCAGCGGAATAGGGATCAAACCATTCTGAACACCTACGAACTCAACAGGAGATCGAAGAGAAGAATAGCAACAACTCTCTGAACAGAAAAGCGACCACTTACTGGAAGGTAGGACGTGCGGATAAGTGAATCCGAAGCGATATTCGGGAGGACAGACGGCGGGGAAGGGGGCCTCCGTAGGCCGCTTCTGGCAAGTGATAGAGCCGCGGAGCACAAAATCGGAACTTTTAGAAGCCGGCTCCGCGGAGGGACGTCGCTCCAGTGGCTAAGCTGAGGGTGGAACCCTCGCGGGACCGTGTGGTCTCAGGACCCTCGGGGTTACAGAAAGACCGGGGTTGCTTGAGTGCGGCAGAGCTCCTGGGTATCGAAGCAGGGCAGCCGGCTGCAGAGACGGAGCCGAGGCGCGGGCGCTCAGCTCGGGGTTGCCATAAACTGTGATCTGCGGCCCAGTCGGGCCACTGCTCCTCCAGCAGGGACCCAACAGGCGGCAGATCCGGGGAGATTCCCCTCCCTCCCCTGGGAGGAGCGGCGCGGGAGCGCACCGCAGGGATCTGCTGGGTTTGGAGACTCCACATGGGGTCGGGTGCCAGAGATAGAAATGCTCGGTCACAGGCCGGGTGAGCACGGAGTGTGGTCGGAGACCGGGGAGACGGGAGTGACTGACTGCTTGTCTCTGGGGGTGCACTGAGGAGCGGGGCCTCGGGTTCTCAGCTCCTCTGGGCGGAGATTGGGAGGCCACAATATTCACTCAAGTACTCCAAAGCTGTATCTAGAGCTTGCAGGGAACAAAAGCTCCTGAGAGCAAACCCGAGCAGCTTGCTTAGCCCAGAACGACAAGGGTGGGGCAATTCCGCCTCTAGCAAAGACATTTGGGAACCACGGCAACAGGCCCCACCCCCAGAAGATCAGCACGAACAGCCAGCAAGCCAAGACCACGTTTACGGATCAAGGAGAATGGGAGACCTCCAGCGCTAGGGGAATACTGCACATAGAATTCATGGC
>NW_027397093.1:4139858-4163715 GCF_003265705.2 Callorhinus ursinus
TTTTAAAATAGCAACAGAATCTGTTATTTAACACTGTCTTAATTAACCCCTTGTTATTCTTTTGGGAAAACAATTGCTTTATTTTGTACAATACGTCTCAACTGGCCTTTCAGTTGCTGTATCATAAATATAGTTCCGTATGGTAAATGGGGATTGCATTGGCCTTTTGGATGGATCACAAGAGACAAAGTTATTTGCACTATTATGTTAAAGGTTGTTGAATGTATTTATAGACAGAATTACATCTTGAGATTGTCTCCCCATTTTCTAGATGAGAATATTGAATCTCAGTGAGCGTTAACAGCCTAAGATCATATCATTGATAAATAATAGTGTGAATTTAAACTCAAGTTTGTGATTCCAGACATAAATAATGCATGTATCAGAAGCATTAAATCACTTTAATGATGGCAAGGTCAGAACTCAAACCCAGTCTTTGGTCTCCAGATGTAGCACTTTTCCCAACACAGGTCTCTGACACCAAGGAACTCTTTATATTTGGATGAATGCACTGTGTAGCAGTGCTGTGTCAATAGGGGCTAAATGCAGAGTCCATCAGTGTGTATAATGGGCTTTAATTAGAAAAGACACTTAAGGAAATGTTTTGAAGCAAACAAATGAGGCACAGAAAAAGAGTCACTTACCAGAACATATTAGCCAGCTAGTTTGCTTTTATAATTTCTGCCATTCTGTGATTTATGTTACTTCAATAATATGCAAAAAAATGCACCTAACAGCTCAGTGGTTTATGGTATTGATCGTCTGTGTCCTTATATATATATCTTTCTCTACAGATCTCTTCAACTATGACAAAAAATATATAGGAGGTTTTCATTATAACATATAATTGTATTGGTATCAAACATTTTTTTGACGTAATGTATTTTACTTTTCATGTTTAGTTGCTATGTAGATTGGTTTGTATTGGTTAATGGCTAGTTATCATCTTGATAAATTGTGCTTTTATCATTACTTAATGTCCCTCTTTATCCTGATTCGTCTCATTAGCCTTACTTAGCACCTCACCTTTCAGTAGTACTGTGACTCTTCTTTAGCTTTATGCTTTCTTTTTTCTAAAAAATGTATTTGACTAGTAGTTCTTTCCTATCCCTTTATTTTCTACCTTCAGTTATCATTAAAATGTGTTTCTTGGAAACAGCATATAGTTGCACTTGGCTTTCTTACATAATCTCTCTCTTTCAATGAGTTAATTCAGTTGTTCTTATTTATTTATTTATTTATTTTGATGATTTTATTTATTTATTTGACAGAGAGAGAGAGAGAGAGAGAGAGCACAAGCAGGGGGAGTGGCAGGCAGAGGGTGAAGCAGACTCCCTGCTGAGCAGAGAGCCAGATGCCTGGCTCTATCCCAGGACCCTGGGATCATGCCCTGAGTCAAAGGCAGACACTTAACCAACTGAGGCACCTGGGTGCCCCTGCTCATGTTTATTTCAGTAACCTATGTGCGAAAGCTTAATCTTTTGGAATTTCTTATATTATTTATTTTATATTACTGTATTCTTTTTTCATTAGTACTTCAACAATATGTTTCAGAGCCTAATTTTCTAGATTCTTGGGATATAGCAGTGAACAAAGCAGAAAAATAATCCCTATGAGGCAAAGACAGGGATTTGTGTTCCTTAAAATCATCTCATTTTCCTCTTGCTCATATAGGAAGACTACATTTCCCAGCTCCCCTTGCAGCTAGCTAAGCAGAGCCATGCTGCTGAGTTCTGGCCAATATAAAAAGAAGGGATATATTCTAGTTCCTGGCCTGTTTTAAACAATTTTCTGAAAGCCCTAAGGGGAGGAACTGCTAGATGGGTTCTGAGTTCCTAAATGGGTTCCTGATCTCCTCTGTGATAATATGGAGGCCAGCACTCTTCCCCACCTCTGCCAACAAACTCAATATTTAACCATAATGAGAGAAATAAACATTTTTCCATGTCAAGCAGCAGAAATTTTGATTTACTTTGTCCTATGTGATACTTCTATGTGTCAATGTAGCTAAGCTATAGTAGCCATTTATTTAATCAAACACTACTCTAGGTGTTGCTGTGAAGGTATCTTGTAGATGAGGTAAACATCTACACTCAGTTGAATTTAAGTGAAGGAGATTATTCTCAATAAACAGATGAGCCTTATCCTACAATTGGTTAAAGGCCTTAAGACCAAAAACTGAGATTCTGCAGAGAAGAAAAACTTCTTCCTCAAGATTGCAGCATCAACTCCTGTAGGAATTTCTGATTTGCCACCTGCCCTACAGATTTCAGACCTGCCAGCTCCAACAATCATTGGAGCCAATTTCCTAAAATAAATCATATATATAAGTATGTTTGTAATGATATTACTTATATAGAAACAGAAGAAATAGACAAGCAGAATCCACAGATTATACATAATAATATATTACAGAATTATATTATTCTATATAGGAATATAGAATAAGAGAATCTCTTACTATTTCAAAATCCTTAAGTGATCTTCAACCCTCACTTTTTATTTTTAAGTTTTTAATGTTTAAGTAATCTTTACACCCAACATGGGAGTCAAACCTATAACCCTGAGATTAAGAGTTGCATGTTTTATAGACAGAGCCAGCCAGATGCCCTTTCAACCCTCATATGAGAGGGATGGGAGAGGGAGAGGGAGAATCTTAAGCAGGCTCCATGCCCAGCATGGAGCCCATGTGGGGCTTGATCTCAGGACCCTGTGAGATCATGACCTGAGCTGAAATCAAGAGTCGGATGTGCTTAATGGACTGAGCTACCCAGGCACCCCTCAACCCTCACTTTTTAAGCTGACTAGAGATAAAGGATCTAACAGGATGCTAAGGCCTTGTGTGGAACACACACACACACACACACACACACACACACACCTTAGTGGTTCTGTTTCTCTGCAAACCCTGACTGATACAGATTTTGGTATAGGAGTAGGGTTGGGGTTTCTTAGGACAGCTATAACAAATTCTTATAAACCAAGTGGCTTAAAACAACAGAAATTTATTCTTTCACAGTTCTAGGGACTAGAAGTCCAAAATCAAGGTGTCAACAGGGCCGTGCCCCCTGCAAAGTTTCTAGGAAAGAATCCTTCCTTGCATCTTCTAGTTTCTGGTTGTTGCTATGAATCCTTGGTGTTCCTTGGCTTGTGGCAGTGTAAATCCAACCTTTGCCTCTATTATCCTATGGACTTCTTCCCTGTGTCTCCTTTGTGTCTTCAAATCTCTCTTTTCTTAGAAGAACACTGGTCACTGGATTTAGGGTCCACCCTAATCCTGCATGACCTCATCTTAACTTGACTGTATCTGCAAAGATCTTATTTTTAAATAAGGTTACATTCACTGATACCAGGGCTTCCACATATCTTTTTAGGAAAGACAATTCAGTCCATAATAACACAGCCATTAGCATACTCTGATTAATACAGAAATAGCTACTAGGCAGAAGTGATAAACACTCATTTCAGGCTTGCTCTCATATACTTAAGTGATCTTCAACCCTCACTATTTTAAGCTGGCTGGAGGTAAAGGACTCAGTAGAGGACACTCCTGCCCTGTGTGGAACAGAGAAGCCTTAATGACACAGAAAAATAAATCCTTATTCTGTTAATCCACTGAGATTTACAGCAGCTAGAAGACCCTCTCTAGTAACTCTGGATTCATGCCTTTCATATTCGGAGAGGGCAAGATAAAAGGTAAAAGAAATAAGTAAATTATATACCATGCTTTATGAAATCTAAAACACGACTGATTACAAATGCTGACAGAATTGAAGCTCCCAATTAAATGATCTGTTACTGATTAAGCAATATTTAAATCTTATTTAGTTTTTAAAAGATTTTAGGTATTTATTTACTTATGTGAGAGAGAGACAGAGAGAGCACAAGTAGGGGGAACGGCAGAAGCAGAGGAACAAGCAGACTCCCCGCTGAGTAGGGAGCCCGACATGGCGCTCGATCCCGAGACCCCAGGATCATGACCTGAGCTCATCCCAGGACCCTGAGATCATGACCTGAGCCAAAGGCAGATGCTTGACTGAGCCACCCAGGCGCCCCAGAAATATTCACATTTTAGAGATGTTCAAGTGTATGTGTAAAATGTACTAGAGCAGATGAACTGAGCGTGTGCTGCAGTGTGGTAAGTGCTACAAGAGAGAAGTAGGGAGGGGCCCCTGGGTGGCTCCATCTGTTAAGCATCTGCCTTCAGCTCAGGTCATGATCCCAGGGTCCGGGAATCGAGCCCCGAGTCTGGCTCCCTGCTCAGCGGGGAGCCTGCTTCTCCCTCTCCTGCTCCCCCTGCTTGTGTTCCCTCTCTCACTATGTCTCTCTCTGTCAAATAAATAAATAAAATCTTTAAAAAAAGAGAGAGAGAGAGAAGTAGGGAAAGAGGGAGCAAGGTGGTCTAGCTGCAGTGGGGAGGGGGTTCTAATCTTAACAGCCCATCAAGGTGCCTCAGTATGGGCACAACCTGAGGGAAGTCTAGGATATAGCTCCATGGGCATCCGAGGGAAAACTGTCTTTGTCGTGTGTTGACCAGTTTCCTGCAGTTATTTTCTGATCCTTTATAGAAAGATTTGCTAACCCCACTGTGCACAAGTCCTGTATTCTAGTTAGTAAACTTGTTTTTAAAATGGGTATGAGTTAATGATTCTGAAATTATGTGTATATTAGAATTAAATAAATAAGTCAATATGTTGTGGATAACAAAAGCTGAGTTTTTCATTGATGGAAAAGAAGTTATGAATAAGGAAATGGGGAAGGCTAGAATAAATTCTGTGACCTAGGACTGGAATTGGAGAAATCAGTAGGAACTCAAGATTTTTAATATATAAATATAGGTAGGTATAAATAAGCATAGCGTGGTGTTTAAGGTGGTGCTTAAGGATGCTCCCTACATTTTAAAAATATTTACTACTGAGTTGCAGCGTTTGGAGTGTTAATACTTTTGTCTTTTTACATATATATGTATGCATTCCCACACACAAATATATGGCTTTTTACATATATATGATTAAGTTTCATTTTATAAAAACAATAAAGGCAGTTAAAAATTTACAACTATAAATTAAAATGGGAAGATGGGGGTGCCTGGGTGGCTCAGTCGGTTAAGCGTCTGCCTTCGGCTCAGGTCATAATCCCAGGGTCCTGGGATCAAGCCCCACGTCTGCCTCCCTGCTTAGCGGGGAGCCTGCTTCTCCCTCTCCCTTGGCCTGCCATTCCCCCAGCTTGTGCTCTCTCTCTCTCTCTCTCTCTGTGTCAAATAAATAAATAAAATCTTTAAAATTAAATGGGAAGATGACTTATAAGACACTTTTGAAAAAGCAAAACAAGGAACCATATTATTCAGCAATATCTGTATTTTTATAAACACAGTAGGAAAAAAAGACTGAAAGGAGAAATGCTCATTTATGACATCTCTTGGTGGTGGGATCATAGATAATCTTTCTACATTTCTCTTTATTTTTCAAATTTTATACAATGAACACATATTGAGATTACAAGCAGAAAATGCTATTAAAAAATCTTCAATCTGCTTTTACTTTGTGGTCTAATTGCAGTAGAAGTTAAACATATGGCATCAAGCTTCTAAGCTATAACAAGATGCCAATTTATTAAAAAGTTTATTTTCCTGACCCTGTAAGTATTTGTTACTAGCTGAATATTAAAATATTTACTTATTCTTGTTCTACAACAAAAGGTAATCTTCTCAGATATCATATTATAGATTTGACTAATTACAACTCAAATTTCAAATACAAAATTTGTTAATAGAAATTCTAATATAACTTTCATTTTGGATAAGCTCAACTATTAGAACATTAGGAATATAAAGGGGAATGTTATTATTTTTGTTAAAATAGAGACCAAATGCATCTGGTGTTAAGGTGTTAATGAAATAAATATCCATACATGCTTTAATCACTTTGGTACTTTTTTTTTTAAAGTTTTGTACAGAAAACAAATTAATGATCAGATATGTAGTAAGAGGTGATACGTTTTACATCTCAATGCAATTTCCCATTTGGCACCAATTTCTGAGTTTGCATTGAGCAAGAATCTGTCACCATGAAATAAACTAAAGCTTCTTTACTCTCATTTCATTATAAAGAGATGGGCATATCTCGTTACACACTAGGAAATGTTTTAAAATGCCTTCTTTGGATGTCATCACAAATGCTGCAAAATCTCTTCTGTCTCTGCAGAACTTCCCTGAGGAAACACACAGTTACCAAGTATATAACTTAATATATTTGGACATTCCCATATATATGAAATCTAGTCAGGCTCTGTCATCCTCTGGTTTTGTTTTCCTCAAATGCCAAAGTCATAAAATGAGGGAGGGAAACTCCCAGATCTCCATGGCTCAGCAACGCTGGGCAAAATGTTTCATCATTCAGAGCCAAGATATTAACCCAAGTATTCTGATTTCAGGTCAGAATGCTTCTTTTTTTAAAAAAATCTCTTCATTCTGTTTCCTTTGATAATATTCAAATATTTAATATTCCTCTGTACTCAATTTAAAACCTACATATTTAATATGGAGTTTTAAAAAATGGAAATGGAACACACCAAAGATGAATATGGAGCATGTCAACTTGGAATGTGCTGGTTCTGTTCAGACACAGTCCAGGTCTATAAAATTTCCTGTGTCCAGCTGCCTGGGAGTGTGGCCATTATATAAGCAGGGGCACATCAAAATACAGAGGACTGGAAAGTGTCTTCTGAACATCTTTGCACAATTGTACATCAAGACCATATTTTACTCTGATATGAGAGAGTGTGTGAAATGTTATTTCTGTGACTCCCAGGAAACCCAGATGAAAACCACACCTATTGGGTGAAGGAATCCAAGTTTCAGAACAACATGGCTTCCTAAGAAAAGGTGACAGCTTCTTTCTCCTGCTGCAGATACTTCTTTTTTTAAGACTTCTTTTTTTTTTTTTATTTGAGAAAGAGAAAGAGAGTGTGAGCTGGGTGAGGGGCAGAGGGAGAGAATCTCAAGCAGACTGCCGGCTGAGCATGGAGCCTAACACAGGGCTCGATCTCATGACCCTGAGATCACGACCTGAGCTGAAATCAAGAGCTAGATGCTCAACCCACTGAGCCACCCAGGTGCCCCTGCAAATGTTTCTTAATAACATAAGACATATATATTTTAAAAAAATCATTAACACCTTGAAACAAAGGAGGATGATATGGAAGATAAAAGCCACAGTTCCAAACTACCAGAGGAGAACTTCAAAGCATGGCCGTGGCTCCAAGTGTGTTTTCAATGTAAGCAGGCTGACACAGGTGGGTCCCCCCCAACCCCTAAAAAATGACCAAGTCAATAACAGGGATACTGAGTAGGGGCAGCTAGAAGGAACTGTGCCCACCATCTCCTAACCACCCTGCCCACATCCTTAGATTGGTATTAAGCAACAAGTGAGTTTCTTTTCAGGTAGAATGAGCATGGACATCTGATCAGAGGAGGATGGTGTCATCTTGGGCAGTTGATGACATTCAGGAGGATACTGAGAAGGCTGGGTGATGTTTCTTTTGCTCTCTTAACTTTTACTTTTTTATTAAGCTCAGCGACCCTGTTTTATGCTTGTGGTTTTCCTCAAATGCCAAAAGATTCTTGGCTGTCTTTATTTGCAATTCACTGTTAGTCTTTCTGTGACACTCACAGAGAGTGGTGACCTGAGGGGGCAACAACTAACTCCTTGGGAGTACCCCTTGGGACCAAAGTGGGAAAAAGAAAAAGGCCAAAGGTGAGAAAGTGGACTCAATATAAGTTTCACCAGTAAACAGCTTAGTAATTTAAAGTTCTTTCTTTTTTTCTTTAAATTTTTTATTGTTATGTTAATCACCACACATTACATCATTAGTTTTTGATGTAGTGTTCCATGATTCATTGTTCGTGCATAAAGTTCTTTCTGCTGTAAGCCTAAATTGTTCCAGTAGTAAGGACAGATGAAGACATCACTGGACTCAGTTTTCAGGAACAGGCAGGGCTGAGACCAGCAAGGGAAGCACAGTCTGAGAGCCAAGGACTCTCCTTCAGGACAGTATAGCTTTCACTCTCTCTAAGAGCAAATATACAATGCTGTAATAATAATTGATGATCTGGGCATTATATACTCAGGGCGACAGAACTACCAATTTGTACCCGCTGATCTATGCTTTCTTTAAAAAAAGGTGCAGTATATCACACAAAGGAACAGACAAAGTAATTGGCTTTATTATTTTTCACAACCTGGCTTCACCTCCATTCTCCAGTGTGAAGCGGATTGAGAGACAGGAATATTAAATCAGCTATATTTTTTCTCTTGTCAGTCCTCAATCTTCCAAAAAATATACTCAAATTTCAGCTGTTCACTCCTTCCAAATAACTTAATTTGAAGAAACAGGGAACAGCTAAGAGATTTAAAAACAAATGGATATCCTGAAAAATTTTACAATATGTGTGCCAAGGCACATAATGTTAAGAACCATCGAGGTATCATGGCCGGGTATGGCAAGGTTAACTGCAGTGGTGTACCAGTAGGCTGGGAGGGCTTTGACTTGGAACTAGACTTGCCTGTTGGGTGGGTAGTGGTGTGGGAGGTTCAGCTGCAGCTGTTCTTGATGGGAGGCTATCCAGGAGGGCAGATGGAACATGGGTTCCAGCAAGTGGAGTGTGATTAGGAAACTGGTGGGAGGCTAGGTGAACAGTTGCCCTTGGAGAAGTCCAAACAGGTAGAAAGATGGAATACAGCTAGGACCAGGGATAGAGATCTGGGCAGGAAGGCAATGTTAGTGGCATCTGTCAGTGGACAACAGTACCCTGCTCAGGTACGGGGTCTGTGTCAGGACTAAGACTCCTTATCTTTCTAGGGTCAATGGGAGCAAAACAGCACCTCTGGTCTAAAATGACTGTGCAGGGGCGCCTGGGTGGCTCAGTCGTTAAGCGTCTGCCTTCGGCTCAGGTCATGATCTCAGGGTCCTGAGATCGAGCCCCGCGTCAGGCTCCCTGCTTGGCGGGAAGCCTGCTTCTCCCTCTCCCACTCCCCCTGCTTGTGTTCCCTCTCTCGCTGTGTCTCTCTCAGTCAAATAAATAAATAAAATCTTTAAAAAAATAAAATGACTGTGCAGAGTGCTATCTAGATCTGTTCAAGTTCCATATTAAAGAGAGTGAGAATAGCTGAGAATTAATAGATAACTTGAACGAAGGGTATAGTAAATATCTAGAAATTATTAGGTGTTAGGTACATGTTTGTTTTCTTTGTTTTGTTTTGTTTCCTGACTTTCTTACCTCAATGTTAGCATTCAAGGTTAAAGGCCAAGCACAATTTCAGAAAAGAAAAGCATCTCCTTTCATATAAAATGGTATCCTTGAGGTCCAAGTAGTCCAGCTCCCAGAGTCATAATGAAATATGTCCACAGCAGATCCGTGGAGAGAGCCTTGACAAGGAAGCCAGGGAAAGGGGGAAAAAGGTCTGCTTGGATTTGGTGCTGAGCACGGGCTGGTATTGGCTCTATGATAAGGTTATAAGGTTGTAAGGCCATTGTAATGTGGACTTTGATGTGGCCTCTTTGTACCCACAGGCTAATGAGACCTGTGGTGTTCAACACACACACACAAAATTACTCACATACATTTTTTTCTGTCTTGTCTTGACAGTATGTTTTTAACACTTTCTCACATCATTAAATATACTTTTCAAATGCATAATTTTATCAGGGTAGACTAGTCCATCGTATGGTTGCACAGTTATTTTTTATTACAAAAAAAACCTCTCATGGCATTTTTTCCAAGAGTTGATATAATAAATAACTAGGTGATGTTATTACCCCTTGCATATAAATCAATGACCACATTTCCATTTCCCAGCATGGAAATAAACTTCTTTAATATTGCTATATATATGAATGTTGCTATATACTGCCCATTTGCTTTCCAAATAGGTTATGCCAGTTGGTATTCCTACCACTGACCTAGAGGACAATAAATTTTCAATAGGGTTTCAGGAAACAGGGTCCTTGGGCTGCTCAGCAGTGAGGTGGAAGGATATTTAGGCTGAAATAATTTCAGTTATGAGTTTGAGATCCTGGCTCAAAATTACAGTTGAGGCATTGCTAAGGAAGTCTCCATATCCATAACCAGAATAGCTCTCCCTAGATTAGGCTGAAAGGGGGTCAGAGCATCTGCATCCTGAGCAGGGCCAATTTTTATTTTTTTTAATTTTTTATTGTTATGTTAATCACCATATATTACATCATTTGTTTTGGTGTAGTGTTCCCTGATTCATTGTTTGTTCATAACACCCAGTGCTCCATGCAGAATGTGCCCTCTTTAATACCCATCACCAGGCTAACCCATCCCCCTACCCTCCTCCCCTCTAGAAACCTCAGTTTGTTTTTCAGAGTCCATCATCGCTCCTGGTTCGTCTCCCCCTCTGACTTACTCCCCTTCATTCTTCCTCTCCGAGCAGGGCCAATTTTTAAAAGAATTTACTTTAGGGTTTTATTTTGTTTTGTTTCGTTTTGTTTTGCATTCCCAATGGTAGTAATCCAAATTTACATATTGGTAACAGAATGTTCCTTATGAACCTCTCTAGCACTTGTTCCTATTAACGCTCTGCAAAGGGAGAAAATAGGGACTATCAGACAGCATCCAGGAGGCAAGCCTTTCCAGACATCAGATGGGAAACAAAATAATTTGGATACCCACATGTTCATATAGTTCCCCTTATAAAGAAGATCATGGCATTAGTAATCTCATGCTGGGAGGTGTGGAGTGTACAGGGCACCTGAGGCTTTTGAACAACAATGTTGGCTCCAGTCCTGGTTACACACCCTTTCAGCTGCATGACCTTGGGCAAATCACTTCTCTCTGAGACACAGACTTCTCTCATTCTAATAGTGACAATTTCTTTCTTTCTTTTTATTTTTTAGAGGCAGGGAGGGGCAGAGGAAGAGGGAGAGAGAATCTTAAGCAGGCTCCACGCTCTGCATGGAGCCAGACACAGGACTGGATCTCACAACCCTGAAATCATGACCTGAGCCAAAATCAAGAGTCAAATGCTTAACCAAATGAGCTACCCAGGTGCCCCTAATAGTGATTATTTCTTAATAGAGTTACATAAGGTATGCTACAAAAAAGAACCCTGCATTCTTTAAGATGTTATATACATAAAGATGTCTTCCATTATTATTTCTAATTAAATCATTATCTGCACAGTGATCTGGAGAGCTGGTTCACTTCAAATGGCAGTGGATTCTTTTTAGTTATGTTTTTCCTTATAGGCTATAGGTCAGCAGGCTTGAGTTCAGATCTGCATTCTGTGAGTTAAATAACCTTCTTGCTTACCTAAAATATTGTTGAATCCCCTGGCTCAGGGCTGCTTAGGGGGCCCTGGTGAGGTCAGTTAAGACATAATGCTTGGATCTAATGTCTTCATGACCTCATGATCTTAGTAAGGACCAATTTATCTCAGTAACCAGGTTAACTAAGCACACAGCTTAGAGCAAGGTTAGCAACCTCTAAATCTCTCAGGGAAGGGGCAGGGATATAAATGTAAGTCTCAGGGTAGACGTAAGACAATAAAGTAAGCCGTAGGTCCTCTGGCTAACATAAAGGCATTCAAATTCTAGTTATTTACAAAACTCTTCCAGTCAAACACAGTATGTCAGCATTTCCAACTCCTGACTGAGATTTGAATACAAATGTGCATTTCTTCTTTTATAGTCTTGTTCTGACTTTTCCTGTCCTCTAATTTGAATTGTAACATAGCTTTAGGTACCCAACCTTCACATGACAGTTTGCCCAAATAGGTCCCTTCAACTCTGTTTACATGGTAGGAATTGCTTTAATTTCTATGACAGCAGGAACAAGTAGGCACAAACACATTTTGAACCAGAATATAGCTTCAAATGAGGTCACGCAATTACAACAGATCCTCATGTACATTATCTCTTTTAAGGCTCATAACCACCTATAGATAGATAATATTATATTTGTAGGTGAGAAAACTACAGGGAATAAATAAAAAGACTAACTATCTAACATGGAGCCAAGCAATGATTTTAACTCATAACATCTAGCTCCAAATTTTGTACGCCTTCTATACTGTCATGTTGTCAGTGATCTATGCATCTTGAAGTCTAGGTCACAAATATGTTTAGATTTACTCTGTGATTTCCACGAAAACTAAATATTGAGCCACTGTCTAAAGGGGAAAAATACTTTGTTAATTATTTTGGTTAAAGCTTAATATCCTTGACCTAGTGGTTTTCTACATTGTTTTGGATAGCCATAGTGTCATTAGATGTTAACATAAATTACAAGAGAATTGGGTCTGTAGATGAAGTTTAAGAAATCTGAGTGTTGATAGAAAGTTGAACAGTTTCTTACTATAGGATTATTCTGAGTTTCTAATATTTTAATGTGATTTATGGCTCTCCAAAGAATAGAGGTTCTAGTTTCTGCCTCATCTTCAACTCAAAAACAAGTCATGTAATAAAATTGGGAAAATACCATGTTAACTATTAATGCCACCTTTAATTTGATCAAAGCTCACCATGGGGTAATGTGGAACTTGGCTCTCTGATATGAAATACGAGCACATTTATGGGTTTGTAGATGAGGGACTTGGTTTTATTTCTGGCCAAGTACCTTCACTTGTGCACCCACAGGTGAATCTCTCATTGGTTGGGCATAGTGATAACCTGTTACCAATAACTTTGGCACAAACTTGTAGACAAATCAACCAAAATGCAGCTTTTGACTAGCTTTGAAATTAGATAATTTATTAACTTGTAAGAAGTCTAGTCTGCCAAAGTTATTAATTGACATACACACACACACACGTCTTAAGGAATCTAAATGTATTAATCTCTAGGTTATTCCCTAGACTGCAAAATATTATCCAAACCAATTCCTCTTATCCATTTACCAGACCTGTCTTCCAGCATCTGTTTCTCTACTTTTCAAACCATGACTCTAATGGTTCCCTAGTCCTTACCACATCAACACTGGGTCCTTTAACTTGGTTTTAAGGCTCACCTTAATTGGACTCCACTTTAGCTGTTCAGCTTTAAAATCTACTATGCCTCAAAATATCTAACCAGTCAGGCTGGTCTCGTTGCTAGGCATCTTTAAGGTTTTGATTATATTCTTCCCCAACCTGGGATCCAATGTCTTCTTCTCTCTGATCATACAAATCCCAAATGAAACTCACTTCATAGAGAAAACCATCTCTGACTAATTCAGCCCTAGTTTGGCAGATAAGAAAATGGTGATTCAAGTGAGTTCAATGATTTGTTCAAGGTCAGAGATCTGACATACGGGGAAGGAAGGGTGCAGAGCTCCAAAATTCTGCTTTATCCCTCTGGACTGTGCTTCTGTTAGGTCCACCTTTTAAAAAGTCACTAGAGTTGTAGTGAGTGAAAACTACATAAGACTTTCTAGCCACCCAGGCAATCAAAGAACTGGATATCAAAGGCAAGGAAAAACTGGAAGTCTGAAATCCTATTATCAAGGAAATCATGAACACATGCTTAAAACGCAAAACTCTGCAGCACACATCCTCAAACTTAAAAAAAAAAAAGCCTTATAAAATTTACTTTAAAAATGTCATTTTCTCTGTAGAACTATACCTGACGGCAAATTTTCATCTATAGGGGGAACTATTTATCAAATGTATTCCTTGTCATGTTTTACAAAGTGTTAATGCCTTTCACTTCCCATCAAATACTCAGCACAGCAGCTGTAGGGCTGTCATCTGAAGAGACAGAAAAGGACCTGGGTTATTCTGGCATCTGATTTAATTTTATTCTTTTGCCAGTTAAATTTTGCATCTGTTTTTCCCTTAGATAACTGCTCACAATCTTATTTTACAGCCTCCTACAAGTTTTCATGATTTGTCAAATTCAAATTCAGTCAAGTGAAAATTCTTACCTGTGATTAAAAAAAAAATGGAGTGATGGCAAAATTCAAACAAGTGTCTATGACTCATATTAGAATATTCACATTGGTATAATTGCATGAGATAGCAAGGTCCTGAAAGCTGGATGAGAAAAATCCATGCAGTTCCTCTAAAGACAGGAAAAGAGAGTACCTAGGAAGGCAGCTGAGCTACAGCCACTCTACCATCTGTGGGACCTAGGACATGTGACTTAATCTCTGGCTTGTTTCCCAATCCTTAAAATGGATTTAAGATGGATCTGACATCTAAGAAGCTTCCTGCTGCATTCTTCTCTCATCCTATGATTAGGCAAGGGCAGTAGTAAACAATGTCAGAAAACATCAATGCGTATGTATCTCTCACTTGCTTCTGGATTTCTGGATGGATGATGAACTTTGTACATTCCTGGTAGGATGTTTTTCATAATCAAATACATTTCATAAAAATTTCCTTCTTAAATGTTATATTTGCACTGGCCAAGGTTCTGCCTAGACTGGTTGTTCTCATGGCTGTACCAATCATCCTGGCCAACTGTGGTTGGCATATGTAGAAGACAGACAGCTTTCTCTTTATCAAGGGAATACAGAGTCCCAGGGAACACTCCCTTACGGGGGGGCGGGGTGGGCAAGAAGATGCTCTTCATCTGTGCAACAGAATCTAAAACACCCTTTAAAAAACTCATGCAAAGAATTTTAAAGAGCTCAAAGAAAACATGTGAAAATATTAATAGTGGTTGTCACTGCATGGTGACACTATTGGGAATATATTGAGTTTATAATGACATATTTAAATTCAGTGAAACAAAGGGGTTCCCATAAAATGACTTTTAATATGAAAATATGAACTACTTTATTTTTGATTTAACTTGTTAAAATTGACTCTTGGAAATATTTTGCTATTTGAACCTATTATATCTCTGCTTCAAGTGAATTAACTATTGTTTTGGTTTCAGGGCAAGGTCAAACTGATTTATGAAAGCTATTTTGAAATTTTGCTTTTAAATTTTTCAAAGCATTAAAAATAGCAGAATTATCACAGATATAGATAATTCGTTACTATTAAAATTTTAAATCCACATTCTGTTTCTCTTAAGTTGGGCGGTGGGCATATGGATACTCATTTTAACAGTGGGTAAATGGATGTTCCTTATGCTCTTCATATGTCAAAATAATAAATATTTTGGAGAATTATATTTAAAATAAAATAAAATTTACACTCTACTTCAAAACAAGGACTTCCCTTCATTTCTGCAATCCCTGAAATACCTTACAGGGTCCTACCCTTGGGTTATTCCTCCAACTGGAGCTGAAAGATGAGCTTGGCCCATGTTGCCCAAGCAGTCCTGGGATATTCTGCCTTCTCCAGAATTGCTCAGGGCCAGGTCCTCACTTAGTATGAGAAAAGACTTGCCTCTGACTCCTGAGGCTTTACTGTCTGCAACCGAGTGAAAAGTAAGGCATATTCATCTTTGTGGTGCTTTCTAATACCTAGATGTTGACACAACTTGGTGGAAAGGCCTGCATGCCCTTTTTCATGCCTGTCCCCACTCACAAATGTCTTAACAGAAACTCACACACATTTTAAATTAACAGCATGAAGCCACATTGAAAAACACTCAAGCAGGTTGTTGCAAGAAGCTTGTCCCAGGATGGGAGTGGTTAGATTCAGGTCCTAGGTGAAGTCTTGTTGCTAATTCATCTACAACCTAGGGCCAGTCACCCCTCCTTTGAGACTCGGTTTCCTTTTACATTAAGAGAGAGCAGAGACTAGCTGGTGGCAGTATCCTTCATATCAAACTATGATTATGAGTTCCTAAGACCTGACAAAACTTAGAATTTAAAAATTTAAATATATAAATGCAAAAATATTTAATTCCAGTAAACTGCTGAACAAATTCTGCCCTCTTTTATCCTTTTCCCTTTAGACTTTCTGAGCATAAAGCTTATTCTATGATTCAATACAATAAGCTAAAATGTCTCCAAAGTGGCAATCAAGCTGCAAACATCTAGACCACATAATATATGCTAAAAATACTAATTGGATTTTCTTTTTAAATAAATAAGCAGAAATCCACTCCATATTGCACATTAGCATATAATACATAGGAAGTAAGCATTTTTACAGTCTGGATCAAACATAATTGTATTTATTTCACATATAATAGGCCCAACTTTATAACATTTAATTATATGTTACATGGATATATAACTTGATCCAATGACATGTTTTGAATATTAACTTGCCTGCACTTTGATTTCTGTGATTGAAAATTTCTTCTTTGGAGTAATGTAGTCTTTGGAGCAAAGTAAGTACTATAGACTGAATATTTGTATCCCCCTAAAATTCATATGTTAAATCCTGACACCTAATGCAATGGTATTAAAAGATGTGGCCTTAGGGCACCTGGGTGGCTCAGTTCGTTAAGCGTCTGCCTTCGGCTCGGGTCATGATCTTAGGGTCCTGGGATCGAGCCCCACATTGGGTTCCCTGCTCAGCGGGAAGCCTGCTTCTCCCTCTCCCACTCCCCCTGCTTGTGTTCCTGCTCTCACTATGTCTGTCTCTGTCAAATAAATAAATAAATAAAATCTTTAAAAAAAAAAAAGATGTGGCCTTAAAAGGTGCTTAGTCCATGAGGGCAGAACCCTCGTAAGTGGGATTCCTGCCCATATAAAAGACACATCAGAGAATCCCCTTGCTCTTAGTGCCATGTGAGAACACAAAGAAAAGAAGACTGTCTTTGAGCTAGGAAGCTGGTTCTCATCAGACACCAAATCTACCGATGCCTTGATCTTGGACTTCCCAGCTTCTAGAACTGTAAGAAATAAATCTTTGTTTATAAGCCACCTGTCCATGGTATTTTTGTTAGAGCACCCTAAATAGACCGAGACAAGGGGGAATGAAGAAGACTTCCCTTGTCAGTCCTATTAGGAGCTTCTACAGCCCTGTGTCCCCCTTGGGAGGGATGTCTATCCTTAGAAACCTGCCTGGGACAGCTATGTTCCTAGGTTCCATGATTTCCCCAGTCATCATATTTCATTTTCATGTTTATGAGTCAACTACTTGATTCCTGGGAAACAAACTTGAGGTTTGTAGAGGATCCTCTGGGGAGTGCACTTGGGAACAATACTGAAAGAAATGGGGCAAGCAGAACTGCACCGAGGCATGAAATGGATCACAAATTCATTGTTCGATGACTCATTAGTTGCATATGAGATGCTTTAGTCTTAACGTGGGGGACATGATGGTGCCCGTACTACCCACCTATCACCAGTCTCCCTCACTGCTCTGTCAGAGATGCAAGTCCAAGAACCAATCTAGTGTGTTCACCACAACATCCTGGTGTTTAGTGCTTGGTGAAATATGTTAAATGAGTGAATGATACTTCTTTGGTTTGCTCCCATGTCACGATCCCATATCTTTGTCCTGAAAACCTACCCCTCCCTGCTATATTCCAAGAGATTTCTGTAAGCCTCATGAACCTCTGCCTTTGTTTCAGAAAGGCCAGACCACATGGATGCTCATTTCTTCATGTCAGTGCCTTTACCTCTACAAATCTACTTTCAGGTACCAGGCTTCAAGTACCAGAGGACCTCTATTTGTTCTTATCCCCCAGTCCACAGCTGGGATTACCCTAAGGAAGGTTTTACTATTCGTGGCTCTCAGAGGATGGAAATATATCAGGGTGACAGTTTATTATGTAAATCCAAGGGTCAGAAGGGTGAGCACAAACAAATATTCAGAGGATCTCTCTGGCAAGGGAGGAAAAGTAAAGGGGGCACTAACATTCACAAGGCTCACACTATGTGACAAGTGTACTGACCCCTTACGTTGCCCAGCCAGCCTGACAGCCCCACTATACAGCTGAAAATATTGAGCATCAGGGAGATTAAATGGCTTGTTCAACTTTCCATGGCTATTATGAAGCCTAGGGACATAGGGCAAAAGAAAGAGGCCTTGGGAGCCACTGAGACTAGGCTGGGGTTTGCGGGGAAACAGCTTCCAAAAAAGAACTGTGGTCAAATTCTAGTTATCTTGGTTCCCTGTGGCCCAGAATCTTTTTTTTTCTTTCCCCCAGAATCCTAACCAAGCTATCCAGACCCCAGGTAAGGTTAGTGAGGGGACAGTTGCAACTGACTTGCACAAACCCAGGCTAGGCATGGTGGGGAGGCCTATAAAACACTGGCTTACTCACCACACCCCAGGCTGGACTCCACATTAAACCTCTGCTGATATAAAAGCACATGCTTCTCATTTCTAGAGCTGAATAGCCCATAGTCCACCTCAGCCTGCCACGGGGCACTTCCCAATCTCACCTGCAATCAGCCTACACACCAATTCTGTAGGGCATGGTCTGACCTCATGGATCCTCTGAGAATTCCATGTGGGCACAGGGCACAGCACTGTGGTATCAGAAAACAGTTGCAAATTTGTGGCGGATCTGGGGTGTTGACCCACTGGCTTCATGCCTCCAGTCTCTGGTATCGAGCCTGATCAGTCCCCTCATCAGGTACAGCTTTCCCTGTTCCTGAGCCCACCCCACTTTGGACATGCTAGCTTCCCAGAGCTATGCCCTGGGCCCATTTGGATTTAGACTTCTGGACTAAGGCTGGATATAGGGGCTTGGGGTGCTGAATCATGGTCCGTTGTCATTCCTGGGCATGCCCTGGGGTCTTTCCATTATAAGTCCAGACTGTTCTAGTTTCAGTGAGGGAGAGATGTTTCTACCAGTTTCTACCAGTTCTGTTCCTTTGCATGGGATCCTGAAACCCTTTACATTTTGTCCTGCAGATCTGACTCGTGTGTGCAGGGAAACCGAAGCCAGAGCTATGGTTCTGGAATCTCAGATCTGCCTCTCACAAGCCTATTTGGCAAGAGGGAAAGAAAGCACCATTCATTCTTTTCACCGAGCTTCAGAAAAGCAACGGAGCAAAAAGGGAAGCAGAAGGAACTAGTATACGGTATCAGCCTTTGTATGTATTTTTTCATATTTTAGCCTCGCAATACTGATGACTGTAAGTTGTTAATGTCTTCATTTTTGAATGGGAAAACAGAGGGAAGTTAAATGACTTTTCCAGTTCTCTGCAGATATTAAATGTAGTATTGCATTCTCAGACTCTCAGACTCTCCGATTTGCGTTCTGTGCACTCTCGGGCTAGATTTCTAAACAAGCCTACATATGAGAGCATCACCTGTTGTGCTTACTAAGTATATAGATTTTCAGGATTATTCCTCAAAATGGATTCAGCAAGCCTTGGAGGGAGCCCGAGAATCTGTGACCTTTTTTTTCAAGTTAAGTATGGGCAACACTTCACTTATATAGACCATGCCACTGTCCCTTACCCTCCCGGTGACAAGGCTTCATAATTCAGAAATTGTTTCTAAATCTTGAGAACAGAGGCAAGATGATGTTGGAAATAATGTGCAGGATGAATGGGAGACATAAGAAATCAGTCCCCTTAGGAGAATCTCTCTAGCATGGAGTTAAGAGGAAACAAGGTCTTACACTTAAGGAAGGGTGGAAGGGCTGAAAGGGGGGTGGGAGGGACACAGTAGAGCAGATGGAGGACAAGATAGGATGGAGAGGCCGGTTAGTCCATGTCTCCTTTGCTCAGGTAAGTTCTGAGCCCATTGAGACTTCGATGGTGCTTGAAATAAAATGAGGTCATGACACAAAGAATGGAAAAGGAATAAGAAAAAAAAAATGTCTTCCTTGAATAAAACAGTCGAGCTGTGGCCATTTTAAGAATTTCTCATTTTTTGGAGGTGTTAAAAAATTGCTTCTATTCTTACCGTGCATTGAAAAACTGTTTTTGATATCATGGCTGCCAAGAACTAGAGCAAAACAATAGCACAAAGCTAAAGCGAAGCGAGGGAAGACTCCTCTTATTTTATCATCTTGATCTATTCTCTAATGAGAAACCAAAGAAAAAGATGAAAAGAAAGGTCACCTTTTATTTAGGAGAAAGAAATAGATGCTGATAGGTGATGTTCTGAACTACTTAACAAAATGAACTCAAATCTGGAGTCACTGGCACTCAGAAATAGCTTGTTTCTTACAGTAAGTAGAGAGCAGGCAACAGATAGTGAAGGATACGTAACTAATAGTCTACCTTCCCACCTGGATGTTATTAATATAATCCAGATGTTTTAAAGAACTTGGATTTAGTTGAAGAAGCAATTGCAATTGATTAGGGAAAAATTAAAGGTCCACAGTCACACATGAACTTACATGTATATCCTGCTAGATAAGTTCTGAAGACAATCCTTTCAGGTCTTAGGCTGTAGGAAACAGATGATATAAATCTAAGACACATCTCAGTGATAAAATGTGTAGGGAAACTATCATGAGGCATTTACACTTTAATTTAAGGTCAAAGCCCCAACTGCAACCATAAAGAGAAGGGAAAGGAAAGTTTATGAAGAATCTAATGTATGCCAGATACTGTGATGAATTTTATCTCATCTAGTCCTCCAAGCAATGATGAGAGACAAGTATTCACAGATGGGGCATCTAAGCCTCAGAGTTTGTACTTTGTCCTTACTGGAAAACAGTAACTGATATATC
The DNA here is from genome assembly GCF_003265705.2 of Callorhinus ursinus. Lineage (NCBI taxonomy): Eukaryota > Metazoa > Chordata > Mammalia > Carnivora > Otariidae > Callorhinus > Callorhinus ursinus. The sequence continues at coordinate 4,160,355 of NW_027397093.1, forward strand.
AAGGTTCTAAGCCATTTATTTATTTGATGTTAAATGATACCCACTCTTCAAATAGAACCATTCCACTTGTCTCTCTGCCCTTCAAAACTCTCCTCAGTTTTAGCTGTTAGCTTTACTACTTACCTTATTACTCTCAAAACCATGCTCTAGCTAGACTGACATCCTGTATGCATTCCTGGGACTGTCCCACCTTTGTCCACGGAGTTTCTCCATCTTTCAAGATTCAGTTCTGTACATCTCTCCCTTAAACGTCCTCCCAGGGTCCTGCTGCCTTCCAGTGTCCCTTCCTCTACATCCACGGATGGACCTTTTCACTAATGACCTCATTTGCCAATTACTGTACTTGACCTCAGCCTTAGGAATACACTTTCTATGCCACCTTCTATTTTCTAAATCTTGCCATTGCTGGGGATGCCAGCATATAATTCTAGTAACAAGGTCTTAAATAACTTTTTTCCATCCCACATAACTCAGTAGAGAACACAGAGTAAAATGTTTTTTGTTATTTGCATAAGCAACCATAATTACAATAATTACTTTAGGATTTAAAAAATGCTTCCATCTCTGTTGTCTCACTATTTTAATATAGCACCGCATTAAATACTCATAAGAACGCTGCATAAATTATTATAGTTTAATGTAACTATTATGTTATAATAGATATTATTTCCTTCATGTTACTCTTAAGGGAACAAAGGATCAGGGAGGATATAATAGTTGGCACAAGGTCATACTGCTAGGAAATTGCACCTGTCTCTGGTGCTTCACTTAAGGTTGTCACTCAACACATGTGGATCAACCAGTAAATGAGTAAGAATTCAAATCAGGCCTTCTGACTCCAAACTTTACCACACCATTAAGGATGATTTATTTGACAGTGTATGCTTGTTTATGTTTTCCTCATAAAGTCTTATTCCAGTGTAGTTTACATAGCTTTGGCTTTGCAACATCTTGCAATAAATTCCAGTGAATACCAAACTAATCAGCTGAGTCCGAGAGAGAAAACAATAGCTAGCTTAATTTTAACAGGACTAAATTCTCCACTAATGATAAAAAAAAAATTACTGGTGACTTCAAACAAGTCTGAGTTTAAAAAATTGGTAGCCTGAGTGATCCCAACTAAAAAAAAAAAATTCTTAATTATGCTTTTAAAAACTTTTCATAAAGGCATTGCCATGATTACTTGAAGATTAAATAAAAGATGATGGAAATATATAGACTTCATTCAAAGTAAACTAATGACATGTGGTTAAACCAGGTCAACAATGGTTTCTGTCCAAAGAAGAAAATGAATTTCAAATAAATTTGTCTGAACAATCAAGTGTATTTAACATTAAGAAAACAAAGCTGGTCCAGCAACCCTCAGTTTGTTCCTGAGATTAAGCTGGAGTGGTCGGGGGTGGGAGGGATGGGGTGGCTGGGTGATAGACATTGGGGAGGGTATGTGCTACGGTGAGCGCTGTGAATTGTGTAAGACTGTTGAATCACAGATCTGTACTTCTGAAACAAATAACGCAACATATTTTAAGAAAAAAGAAAAAGAAGAAGATAGTAGGAGAGGAAGAATGAAGGGGAGTAAGTTAGAGGGGGAGACGAACCAGGAGAGATGATGGACTCTGAAAAACAAACTGAGGTTTCTAGAGGGGAGGAGGGGAGGAGGATGGGTTAGCCTGGTGATGGGTATTAAAGAGGGCACATTCTGCATGGAGCACTGGGTGTTATGAACAAACAATGAATCATGGAACACTACACCAAAACAAATGATGTAATATATGGTGATTAACGTAACAATAAAAAATTTAAAAAAAAAAGAAAACAAAGCTGGTCTAGAGGGAGCCTGCCTTTCTAAAAGGTAGGAGGGTCAGGACAAGGCAGGATGAGATGAGACAGAAAGTTGTATAATCTTCCCTTCATCAGAATCAGAAACATTCAGATAGTCTATCCAGGCCAGGAATATATAAATATATAAATATATAAATATATATATATGTAGTTTTATATATGTTTAATATATATAAATATAACAATGGCTAGAGAATATTAATTTGAAACTTTAAACAGTCAAGAAAATGAGAGTCCCTATAAAATACAGCACATACATATAAATATATTTTAAAATAAAACAATTTGCCTCAAGAAAGAGGCGGAGCAAGATGGCGGAGGAGTAGGAGACCTGGATTGCCTCTGGACTCAGGAATTCAGCTGAATAGGGATCAAACCATTCTGAACACCTACGAACTCAACAGGAGATCGAACAGGAGAGTAGCAACAACTCTCTGAACAGAGAAATGGCCACTTACTGGAAGGTAGGACGTGCGGAGAAGTGAATCCGAGGCGATATTCGGGAGGATAGACGGCGGGGGAGGGGGCCTCCGGAGGCAGCTTCTGGCAAGTGATAGAGCCGCGGAGCACAAAATCGGAACTTTTAGAAGCCAGCTCTGCTGAGGGACGTCGCTCCAGTGGCTAAGCAGGGGGTGGAACCCTCACGGGACAGTGTGGTCTCAGGACTCTCGGGGTCACAGAAAAACCGGAGGTGCCTGAGTGCGGCAGAGCTCCCAGGTATCAGAGCAGGGAACCCGGCTGCAGAGATGGAGTTGAGGCGCGGGCTCTCAGCTCGGGGTGGCCATAAACTGTGATCCGTGGCCCAGTCGGGCCACTGCTCCTCCAGCAGGGACCCAACAAGTGGCAGATCCAGGGAGACTCCCCTTCCTCCCCGGGAGGAGCAGCGCGGGAGTGCACCGCACGGATCTGCTGGGTTTGGAGACTCCACACGGGGTTGGGTGCCAGAGAGAGAAATGCTCGGTCACAGGCCGGGTGAGCATGGAGTGCAGCCAGAGACAGGGGAGATAAGAGAGATTGACTGCTTTTCTCTGGGGGCGCATTGAGGAGTGGGGCTCCGAGTTCTCAGCTCCTCCGGGTGGAGATTGGGAAGCCGCCATTTTCACTGTCGTCCTCCAAAGCTGTACCGAGAGCTTGCGGGGAAAAAAAAGCTCCCGAGAGCAAACCCGAGCAGCTTGCTTAGCCCGGACTCACAAGGGCGGGGCAATTCCCCCTCCGGCAAAGACATCTGGGAACCATGGCAAAAGGCCCCTCCCCCAGAAGATCAGCAGGAACAGCCAGCAAGCCAAGACTAAGTTTACCGATCAAGGAGAATGGGAGGACTCCAGCGCTAGAGGAATACTGCACATAGAATTCATGGCTTTTTTTACCATGATTCATTAGTTTTTCAAAGTTAAATTTTTTTTTAAGATTTTATTTATTTATTTGAGAGAGAGAGAATGAGAGATAGCACGAGAGGGAAGAGGGTCAGAAGGAGAAGCAGACTCCCTGCTGAGCAGGGAGCGCGATGTGGGACTCGATC
>NW_027397093.1:4203715-4209226 GCF_003265705.2 Callorhinus ursinus
AGGGTGGGGAGATGGGTTAGCCTGGTGATGGGTATTAAAGAGGGCACATTCTGCGTGGAGCACTGGGTGTTATGCACAAACAATGAATCATGGAACACTACATCAAAAACAAATGATGTAATGTATGGTGATTAACATAACAATAAAAAATTTAAAAAAAATTCATACCAGTAATTTTCAAGTAAAATTACCACCACAAAATATAAAACAATGAAGTACCTAAGAAAATAAGTCTCTAAGAACAAGAATGAACAGTGAAAACAAAATTCTTGCTATATCAGGTATGGTTTTCAATGCAGCTTACTATGTTTTAAGAAAAAGAAAAATATCAACCTGGAAAGTACCTGTCTGTAGCATAGCATGGTAAAATGCAACCTACTAGCTTTGGAAAAAAAGATAATGGCTTGAATTTAAAAAAAAATCAAGATAAAAATTGAGTAGAATTAATATCATATTAGAAATAGCTAAAGAGATACATAGTAAATTGGAAATAATAATAGGACTTTCCCAGAATGTAACAGAGATCAAATAATGTGGGAAAGTGAAAAAATAATTAAGAGATGTGGAAGACCAAGGGGATCTAAAATACATTCAGTTTCCAAAACAGAAAAGACAGGGAATAAAATAGAGGCAACATTTGAAGACATAATGGATGAGAAATTCCAGAAAGGATGAAGTAAGCACAAATTTAAGATGTCAGAGAATTCCAAGTAGAGAATAAAGAAATGCATGTAAGATTTATTATAGTGAAACTCCAGAACTTCAAAAATGGAAAATAAAAAGATTAAAATCAGGTAACAAGGCTGTTTACCTACAAAGGAATAGCAAACTAATAACAATATCAGAAGAAAGTAGGATAACTTTATTGTGCTAAAAGAAAGGAGATGCCTGGCTAGAATTTTGTGTCCAGTGAAGTTATCTTTTAAGAATGAGGCAAATAGAGACACATCCAGACAAACGAAAGAGTTTGTAACCAACAAAACCTCACTAGCAAATTATAAACATTCCATTTCACTTAAAAATAAGGTAAAATTTAAAATACATAACAAAAGTATGTCAGGAAATCACACCCACTAAAGAATACAAGAATAATGTAAAACTTATAAACTACCAGAGGAATGAAAACTGAATAGAAACAAAGACATAAGCATCTTTGCTTTCAGCTGTATTAGATTAACTGGGACTGATCTACCCTCCCCGCTGTATACAACTGGAAAACCACTTTTTGCAGACCTTGGGAACCTAGCAGTGTAGAACTGTGATCACTGATGGCAGAATAAAGAAGGGAATCAAATGTGTGAGCCTTCTGATTGTCCTGACTTTTGCTCTGGAAATGTTTTCCAGACTGTGGCTGGGGGAATCCCAAGCAGAGCATGACGGTCTCACTAATCTGGGGAAACAGGGATAGGAGTTTGGGAGGCTGCAGCAGCTCCTCAAAATTATGGCTTCTTGTTGGCTTCCAGTTGGCTTTCTGTTCCTGTTGTCAACAAATAGGCAGCTCCCACCTGCAGCAGCCGTTAAATACAGTCTGTAATTTTTCTAATACTTGCAGAACTTCACTGCACTCTCAGAAGCATGGCTCCAGCTGGCCAGTGCCCCTCAACGGAGCTCAGAGACTTCAGAACCAACTGAGCTGCACCCCCTCCTCAACACATGGGTCCCTTCTGGAAGCTACTATGTGTCAATGATGTCACTCTCTCCCTGTTTCCCCAACCATACAATGAAATGTACATAAAATAGCAGCTCCCTGCAGTGGCTACCTCTGTGATAATTCAAGGTTCTTTTTTTGCTTGTGTGTTTTGTCTTTCTAGCTACATAATTACATGTACTCTGTAGTTTACAACTGTTAACAGTTCTTTATATTAAATTACTTAAAAAAAAAAAAAAACAAAACCGGTGAGGAGGTCCCTCTCCTAACTGAATCTGCTTGATACACTGGTACAACAAAATTCAACTCAAGGTAGATTAAAGATCTAAATGGAGCTAATGTAGGAGTATATTTTCAAAAATTCACAGTAGGGATGGATTTCTTAGACAAGACACAAAAAGAACAAACTAAAGGGAAAAAAACTAAAGTAAATATAAGGTGAAATTTACACTAAAATCTAGAATTAACTTCTGTTCATCAAAAAGCATCATAAACCAAGTGAAAGTACAAATCATAGATTGGGATGATATTCCCAACATACACACACACCACACGTACACACATAACAAATATTTTGAAAATATAAAGAAGTATTATTGATCAATATGGAAAAGGCTGGAAACCAAAGAGAAAATTGGGCAAAAGATTTGAGTAGCACTAAAAAGGGGGTGGGGGTCCAAATGGCCATAACACATAAGAAAAGATGGTGAAGGAAATATAAATTATGTCCAAGACAAGATACATTTTTATGTAACTAAGGTGACAAAATTGAAAAGTACAAAATACCACCTGGTGTTAATGATACAAAGCAATTGAAATGTCAATTGGCATAAACACTTTGGTAAACACTGTGGCATAGCTTAGCACATCTGGATATGCACATCACCCTTCAATTCAGCTAATTAATTTCTAGTTTATATACTCTAGAGAAACGCTACAGGTGTGGCAGGGCATAGATATGGGACTGTTTTTTCCCCCTTCATTTCAAGTTCTTGGTTCTCTTGCTTTATGACATGCAATAGCAGAAAATGACTTTCTCTTTCCAGTACCTATGAAGCCTTCTCCTTCAAATGGTGTGTAAATTGTTGAAAATAAAGCCTGAAACCTCTCTGTAAACATACAGGAAATCAATGGAAGATTCATTAAAGCACAGTATTCAAGGTAATCATAATTTGTTTTGTAAAGTATTTTGAGTAACAGGAAACTTTTCAATAATCTTTGCTGTGCTTAAGATAATAATGCCATTAATTAGTTTCCTTGAGAGACTTCCTGGGTGTTTTATGAACGATTTCTTTTTCACACTCCTGGGGAAAGAAGTCATCATGCATTCAAATTGCAATCAATGCAGGCAACTCTATGGAAAGTGAGTGTCTTCTCCACTTGAGGTGCTTAAATTATTTCATGTTCTTAATCCATTTATCTCCGCTGCAAAGAGCGAGGCACCAGGAGGGAGGGAACATCTCAGGCAAGTTCTTGGCCAGCTGGATCAGAGGAGATTTAGATATAAAAACCAGCTTTCACTGCTGTTTTTATACCCAGACACAGCAAACTAGGTATTCCCAGTTTGCAAATTAAGTATGTTAGTAAATGGCTGACCTTGGGAATGCCAAACCCTCTCAGTCATAAAGTTGTTTAAATGTAAGAAGTATGGCTTGAAGGAGGTTTTCTCATGACTTAGTTCAAAAACATCTTTCAAGGGCCTGATATGTGAAATGAATGATACTATGCATTTATACATTTCATTTTAAATTTCTTTAGATAGTCCTTATTCTATGAAAATTTGAGAATCCCAATAACAAAATTTTATGCTATAAGACCATAATAAAATCAATATAACATGAATTCATTCACTCTCAAATAGAAGGGGAAGAACTGCATTCTAATATTTGTTTATGTTATTTGAGGTAATTCTCAAACAATCCAATAATGTTCGTAATAATAATAAACCACACTATTAATATTTATTGGCTACTCCCTTGGGTACTGGGGCTAAATGCCACACAGATATTATCTTCAATAATCCTCACAGCAGCCTTATAGGGTCAGGTGAAATATTTTAATTTTTATAGGTGAACAAAAAGCTAAGCTACTTGTTTAACTTTACATTGGTGGTAGGGGAGCAAGAACTAGAATTCAGTTCCGTCTGCTCCCGACTGATGTTGATTGTTCTACTGTGTACCTTCAGCCTCCTCAGTTTTTTTTATCATCTAGTGATGCCAAGACAGCATGAGGTGCTAACAACTGAATATGGAAACCCTCATGATGCTCTAGTATCAACAAGAATATAAAATAGAGAAAAGATCACAGAAGAAAAGGATAATCGTTAAACTTAGGTACATGCTTCATGCCACGGTGGCACACTGGATAACAGAATGTGCTGTTTGGGGAGGGGGGGTGAGCCAGAGAAAGTTCCCAGAGGAGGAGGCAAAGAAAGTATTTTTACTTGATCTTCACATTTAAGGAAGAAGTGTTGAAAAAGAGAACATAGAGCTCAGAGTGGAGAACACAGGACATGAAAAGAATGTCCACTAATTTCTGCCAGTCAAAGCAATCATCTAAAATAGGGTGCGGGCTCATTAATTACCCACCAAACATGTGTAAGGACTCTGAGATTCTCTGCTCAACATGTGATCTTGTGGCACTGTCACCACCTGGGACCTGTGAAATGCAAAACCTCTGGCCTTGACCCAGACCTCCTGGAACAGAAGCCTCATTTTCACAAGATCATCAGGGGATTTGTGTGCACATTACATTTTGAAGAGCACTGACTAGATCAAAACAATAAGTTCTAAGACAAGCTGATGGAAAATTGTATGACTGACTTCAATATATCTGGGTACCCTAAGCCCAATAAGGCAGCATGTTTCCTAAAGTAGGAAGCAAACTAATATCTCATATCCCACATATGATGATTTTTTTTTTTGGGGGGGGGTCAGGGCAGGTAAATTTGACAATGTGTATTTTCCCAGAAAACTGACAGACCATACTGAAATGCTAGGGCTCTTGGAAACAGGGTCAGTGTTGACTGTCCACAGTCTCCAGCCCAGCAAAGGGCAGTTACTTGGCAATACAAGGGTGTCTGGATCAAAGCAGATTGAGAAGGTCATTCACATTTACCAAGGCTGTGGGTTGTGGCGAATACTTTACGTCTGCTTTCTCATTTAAGCCTCGCTATAAAAGAGAGGAATCTGAGGCTTGGAGAGAAGAAATGATTTTCCCAGGTGTGATTATAGCAATAATAGTGATGTAATTTTGTTGCTAGCATTTACTGTTCACTTACTATGTTCAAAATACTGGAGTAAAGGCTTTTTAAAAAAATATTTATTTATTAGAGAGAGAGAGGGAATGAGAGAATGAGCATGTGGGGGGGAGGGTTAGGGGGGAGGGGGGAGAGAGAGAGAATCTTAAGCAGACTCCCCGTTGAATGAGGAGCCCTATGTGGGACTCCATCTCATGACCCTGAGATCATGACCTGATCCGAATCAAGAGATGGTTGCTCAACTGACGGCACCACCCAGGCACCCCTGGGGTAAATGCTTTTGTACCCAGTATCTCATTTAATTTTCACCACAACTCTGTGAGAATATATTATTGCCTCTGTTTTGTAATTAGGAAATGGAAGAGTAGACAGTTTAAATGATTTGCTCAAGGTCACACAACTAATAAATATTTATGCTTGAACAAAGCCCATACACCTTCATCAACACTGAAGTAACTCCAAAGGTCATCCTTTATTATCTGCAATCTTGTCAGAGGGCATCAAAGAGATTCTTACTTCTCTCATAAACTTTCAAAGAAAAAGAGAGAGAAAGAAAGAGATTGAGAGAGGAAGGAAGGAAGGAAGGAAGAAAGAGAGGGAGGGA
>NW_027397093.1:4209326-4253817 GCF_003265705.2 Callorhinus ursinus
AAAGAAAGAAAGAAAGAAAGAAAGAAAGAAAGAAAGAAAGAAAGAGAGAGACAAAGAAAGAAAGAAGAAAGAAAAAAGAAAAGAAAAAAAGTGAAAATGCTTTAAGGTGCATAATTATAAATAACAAGATTTCTAAGATTCACAAGTGAAATTACTGAACTAATGTTTGGCAAAATGTGCCTTTCAGCAAAGATGAAATAAGCATATTTTTGTCGATGTAGTTGTCTTCATGATTTGTCAGGAGATGGGTGGGTAATTGGATTTCCCTACCTATTCTGTCATGTAGAGTCTCACACAAATAAGTACAGAGATATTTACATGAATTTACAAAGATAGTAACTAAGCATTTCCAAACTGTACTTCCAAACCAACCCCCACACTGACAAATCAAGTTCTTTAATTCCCCAGTCATACTACAACAAAATCGATGGATAGGTCTACATTCACCAAGCACAGGTATGTTTCCTGGAGAGTAGAATGATTCTGAGGAAGTATAGGGGTTTGGCTCCCCACCTCAGTCACACAGGCTCAGACAAGTTCTTTAATACTCTCTAGGTTGTGATTTCGTCCTCCATGAAATAAGCATTTATGCTACCTCAGAAGATTGTTGTAAGGATTCAACACAATCACAAAGAGTCTGGTGGGTAGTACTGCTTCATAGATGATCCTTCTCTTCTATATTAACCCTAGTGTTTTCTCATAGTCAGGGTTTAAAAGATATATGTTTCTATGTTGAAATTATCTGAATAAATACCATAAATCGCCAGTGATATACCAGATTCTGGGCAGTTGTCATAATCTCTAGTATTTAATTTTAGTACATTAAACCTGAGTTTATCAATTTGATCCCCTTGAACTGCACATCTGTTTTCACTGCAGTTAGATCATGCAGAGTAGCCCCAGGCTGACTTACAAAGTATGAGATATGTTCAAACCCTTCTGTGCATCCATTTTCTGTTGCTGCACACCCTCCCTGACTTTCAGACATTTACATTTATCTGAGATGCTACTCATTTGTGGCAACACACCAAGACTTCCCCTCTCTCGGTCCTGAGTGATCTCTATTCTTTCTCCTGATGCCTAATTAAACATTCTTTAAATATATGTGATATCCATGAGGTATGAGAGTAAAACTGATTTTAAAAATGCACAGTAAGTACAAGTAACCTCTAATGGATTTTACCGTTCTTTTGACCCAGGCCATTATTGTTTCTAGCATTCAGTCTGATAGCAAATTAAGTCTATATTTAATGTTGACATTTTCCTAATTTTTGGTAAAAGACGCTCTCCTCATCTTCCCCAAATGAAAATTGGTCAGTGCAGCTCGCATATAAGACACTTTGGTAATTTAAAGGAACCCAGAGAAATCAAAGCATGGTTTCGCAATGAATCATTTTGAGTGTTAAATTGAATTTGTCTATTGGAACAGATAATCTGAACTTACCATCACATCCCATGAATGTTATATGGAGAAAACAAACGTCACAGGAACATGTGAGCATATTTGTGCTCCAGAATATTGCTCTCCCTAGAAATTCTGTGCACTCTTCAAATAGTCTTAAAAGATAAACCATGTTTGCCCGGGGTAAACGGGCTTCTCACCTGCTCTCTCTGTCATATTGGACTCAGTAACCTGGCAAAAGACAGCTGAAGATTACAATTTTCCATTTGCCCCAAATCTAAAAGTATGAACTCTGTGGATACCAGTGACACAATGATTAACCCTCAGTTTCATAATGCCATAGCTTGATGCCTGTGATTCATTGTTGGAGGGCCTGGCAACACACTAACGGCCTTCGTTCCAACTGGAATATGTCAGCTCACTTTTTGAGGACAGAACGATAAAGCAAAAATAGTTTCTGAACATTATCTTGCCAGGAAGCTGACAGAGTCACGACTGCAACCATAAGCCTTCATATACATCTCCTATACTCTTCTCTAATTCCCAGGGCATACTGATCCCAACATCACAGATTAATTTCTCCAAATTCCCAAAATGAAACATGGTGTTTGCACTGACACCCTTAAATTGTTTAACAATAGATTAAACTGCATCTTTGAAGAACAACTTGTCCCTGTTGAGGCATACTAGCCTCTGCATGATAGGAATATTCTAGCACACACCTAGTATTCTGGGAATTAGTGTCCTGAAACACCTTTGTTGCATTTACTTTTATTCACTGCAGCCATCGAGTAGAGTGAACTGAAAGAGTGGCCAAGAGACAGCCACTCTTTCCACCAAAATCTCCCCTTTCCGCAGCAGTGACAGAGAGAAGCCCCTGAAGCAGAGCAGGAAGAAGCAGCTGGAGGAGGATACTACTGTTTTTCCTGTGAACAAAATGGCCATTTACCCTAGTATAATTGCTTTTGCCCTTTCCAGCAAGACTCAGTCATGTCTTTCCCTCCATCCACCTTCCCCCAACTTCTTCCCCTCAGTTAAGCATCGTGGCCAGGTAACAGCCTTTGCAGCCTGACTATGCCCCAGTTCCCCTGTGCATCAGTGGCCCACATCACATCAAGTCTAAGGACTTGGACTCTGTGCTTCAGGTCACTTTTAAGTCAATTAAAAACTCCAATTGGATGACCCCCAGTCACATTTAAAAATCTGTTTGGCTGGCATTTCAGGCTAATAGTTTTTTCATAGTTTTGATACATCTTAGTTGGTTTTTTGTAGTCTGGCTGCTAATCTAGAATTTCAAAATATTTTGATATAGAAAATAGATTGTCAGTAATATTTATACCACGTTCATCATTTCTGGGATCATCAACAGCAAGAGTGTTAACATTAATTGAATACTTACTAAATAAAAGACAATGGACTCAACATGCAACACACACTTTCTCCTTCCCCACAAAATAGGGCACACTGAATTATCCAAACTCAGAATTCAAAAACTGTTGAATAATGAATGAATGGTACTCATTATTGGGATGCTTAACAATTAAGCCAAGTCAAGGGTAGTGATAAGTATACTTCTTTTTCCTGCCTATAGATAAAAATAATTATGTTGATAATAATTTATTCTGGGGCTCACTCACTTGTTGAAACCAAAAATTAAAAAAAAAAATCCTGACCAAATGGAAGATTCCCCTCCCCACCCTGTGGGAAGTAAAGATATAGAAACCCAGGGTACTACTAGAAACATTTTACTAGTGTTAACTTGGTTTTCAAGTAACTGGTGAATATAGATTTTTAGTTTTCAGTAATGGGCTATAAGACACAAATATTCAGTATAGGGGGTGATAGGGACAGGGGAATCATATCTAAGGACTAGAAAGTTAGAAAACTGGCTCAAATGTTGAAAGGGAAACAGAGAACCAAAGGTAAGAACCTCAAGGAAGGCATTGAGTCAAAGGTTAAATCCAAACATGGATATAAGAAATCCATTTCAAGCCTTCTCTCCGGGGCCAAGAAGTGTGCGCAAGGCTCATTAGCACCTCTGTCCTAGGTGTCAGTCCCTGCATGGAGCCAGGACTATGACAAGAGATAAAGTAAAAGGAGCTCATAGAAACCACTTTTCTAGTAGTTGAACGGTTGCTAAAGAAAGACATACTTGCACCCTAAGGAGGACTCTTGATGTAGCCAGTGGAAACAGCCTGTGTTTCTCTTTCCCCTTAGCTCACAGTCCTGCATAAAGACACTGCCTGCTACAATATCTCATTTGGCTTCTGGGAGTAGAAGGAACCCCAGAGACAATTAGTCATCACTGTCTGTGGCCTGAATCTTCCACTAGTACTGTCAGTAAGGGCTTCTGTCCTTGGCTTAAATTTCTCAAAATGATGTCTCCTACATGGTACTCCAGTTATTACATTAGACCAACACCTCCTTACCTCCCTTACTTTCTAGACAACGGAACTCTTCTCAAGAAGTACAACACCCATAACCAAGTCCCAGCGTCTTTTGTTAGAACGCTGATGCTGATTAATACTGTTATTAGCATTAACCTATTCCGTGGCATACAGTAAGTACTCAAACAATGATCAGCAGACTGCCCAATGATATGTTTACTGCATGCTCATCTTCTCTTTGCTTAATTCCACAATCAGAATGATGACTGACCTCCAATTATCCCCGAGTATTTGGGGACCCCCCCAGTCACTTGCATAGTGCCTTTGTCACCTGTCCTCTGTCTTCTAGCTGATTTCAGCCCAGCTAGTCCTTCCGTCTGTCTTGAGGGGACTGAGTAAGGATGCAGGGATGAGAAATGAGACTAGAAATGAAGTTGGTACCAGATTACAAAAGAGCTTGAGTTCCACATTACAAAGTTGGCCACATTTCTGTAGGCCAGTGACTCTCTGTTTGCATGTGGTGGGCTGGAGATGTACCAAGAACCCTTCATAGCTGTGCTTAGAGTTGCTAATAAATCTGAGTTTTTTGTTGCTGCTACAAGTGATGCTAGCTGCTATCATAAAAAAAAAAGACTTTATTTTAATCGTTACTGTATTGATTGTAGTTTCTACTGACTTAGGTCATTTACAACTTTTAATTCCTTTCATAGTGCTGAGAACAAAAAGAAGTTGAGGACCAACTGCCCTCAAAGAAGGTAGAGTCAGGACAGAAGCACAGCATTGAATGGTAGACCACTCATAGTATTTTGTAAGTAAATGGAACCCCCTAAATATAGTGTGGTTGGGCTCTACACCATCATCTGCAGTTGAGACACAATGAAGTCAGAGAAGGCAAGTAGCCATTGTGAGAGCCCACTTCAGAGATGCAGAAGGAGCTAGAGCAGAGATGGATGCTTTTGGAGGGTCGAATCTAAGAGAGTAAGAGAAAAGAAGCACCATTTTCCAAGTTATAGAACTTTAGAGAAGGCATAGATTTCAGCACTAAGCAGGTGACTTTGGACTTCGTCCTCCCGAGATGCCGGTGAGACACTGGAAAAGACAGCTGGCTGGTCATATGTGGATCAGGTCACGAATAGGGGGCATGCTGGGAATGCAGGCGCATTAAGTTTATTCTCACTTTATAAGTCACTGCAGCCATCGAGTAGAGTGAACTGAAAGAGTGGCCAAGAGACAGCCACTCTTTCCACCGAAATCTCTCCTTTCTGCAGCAGTGACAGAGAGAAGCCCCTGAAGCAGAGCAGGAAGAAGCAGCTGGAGGAGTCTTAGGACTGTTATCTACTCTGTGGTCAGAGGACAGAGTTCCAGAAAATCAACAGTGTTACATGCAACAGAACAAAAATAAAGACCGATACAAATGTTTATTCTTTTGTAATATTTTTTTCCTTTTTAAAAAGAGCTTAATTTTTCTAATCACCTCAATTTGCAGTTTTCCTAATTCTGGGAGATGTTGTTCTTTCATGGCTTCTTTATTTATTTTAGCTACTTAAAAATATGTTAGGTTATAGTTTTCTATTGTTTTGGACGCGTCTTTCTGGCACAGTTTTATTGCCTGAATCATTCTGTGTTTATTTTCTCTTCTTAGTAACACCTCATAATAGTTTTGTATGGAAATTGACCCTGATCTATTTCTCATTCTCTTCTTCCTCCTCCTCTTCCTACACCTTCTCTGGGATCTCCCTTTACTTTTAGGAAGGCGGGTGGGTCAGAACAGTTTTTCCAGCATATGGCTCTAGAGCTCCCTCTCCTGTCATTTTTGCAAAGTAATAACAACAACAAAAAATATGACCTCACGTTTACTGCATCTGTTCCTTTTCCTTATTTAAAAACAAAACAAAACACAATGTTTTCTTTTCTTTGCTTCTATTGTAGCTCTTCTGATAAATTTGGTCTTCTCCCGGTAGTTTCTCATCAGAGCGGGTCTTTGCCCTGAAGGGAAACTTCGTTTGATAGTTCTAAGAGACCGTGGGGCCCTGATGGGTCCGGCACTTTCAAATCTCACTGCAGAGCCCTTGGCTTCATCCACAAAATGCCTAGGTTGCTACTCTATGGTGGACCCAAAAGGCTTCCAGTAGGAGTCTGGCAATCTGGGGTTACTATGGGGCTTTGAAGATCTTATTTTTTTTTAAAAGATTTTATTTATTTATTTGAAAGAGAGAGAGAGAGAGAGAGAGAGAGAAACAGCATGAGAGGGGAAAGGGTCAGAGGGAGAAGCAGGCTCCCCGCTGAGCCAGGAGCCTGATGTGGGACTAGATCCCAGGACTCTGGGATCATGACCTGAGCCGAAGGCAGTTGGTTAACCAACTGAGCCACCCAGGCGCCCTGAAGATCTTATTTTAATATTAGTTCATGAAGATTCCGCAATGATCTCTGTAATTTGTGTTTGTTTTATTAACAGCATAATGTTTTCAATGTCTTATTGAGTATAACTGATACTTCAGGATGATGCATCATATCCCACGACCTCACATGAGCATGGAAGTACATATGTAACCTCATTTGACAAGCTCCTAGGTCTGCTTAGAAGTTTCATCATAGTTGTGGGGGACACCGCCATATATCAATGGGTATGTATCCTGCTTTTAAGAATATCCATAGTTAAACATGAATTCTTTGGTAAAGGAAAAGATAGCAATGAGACTTCAGCGAGAAATGGAATTGAAGGAAAGAAGGAACTTCTTTCAGAATTAAGGAAAATGTAATATATTTTTTTAACTATGAGGAAGCACTAAGAGAGGCGAAATAAAAAGGCAAGTGTTGAATAAAGACTATGGTGCAAAAGAATAAAATCCAAACTAATTTTTAAAAAGCTTTTTATAAAGGGATTAGTTCTGAAACACACACACACACACACACACACACACACACACACACACACAAATACCTCCTCCACTGTGATACCGAATTATCATCAAACATTTGTTTGAAGATCGCCGGTAATGGGAAGCCAATTACTCCAGACAGACTAACCTACAGAGAGGTCTTTGCTTTATTGATTGGAGGACTTTTCGTTTCCTGCATTTTTGCACATGAAATTTACTCCCTCTTCCTCAGTGCCAGGCACGGAAGAGAAATTAATTTCTGTCTACATGAAGGTTTGCCTGGAGAAATGTGAGATTTTCGTGGAAAAAGAAGTAAAGATTAGTTACCTTTTGCCCAGCACCAAAGACACATTTGAATGAGTAGCCACCATTCTGCATGTTAGACGGATGCATTAGAGGAAAAAAGTATGCAGGGATGTAAAGGTTGACAGAGGGAGAGAGTTATAGTGCATATTTGATGCTAGCTGAGCTGATCCACTCTGGTAAAACTGGGTATTATTCTGCAAATGTGTTTGTTTGAGCCCAAGATCCATTTTGTGACAGCTGGAAGCTTAAGCTTGAGGGCAACTTAGTCGGTTCTACCCAAGAGCCCATTTGGTCTGCAGCCAAATTCAGCTTTTAGGAATATGGCAGTGCCTACAATTAATATTTTCTTCTGTTTATTAAGTATTGTATTCAGTCACAAAGCCTTAACCTTTAGGGAGTAAACAGAGTAAATAAATGAGCAAGATTAGGCTTTTATTAAACCAAAAATTGCATGGTTCAGCTGAATAAGCACCAATTTATACTTACTAATGAGATAACGTTTTAAGGCCAAGGAATGCATTTTGGTTACATGGAAATTCTACCTGATCAGTTAACACCAAAGTTTTGGGAAATACAGAGATTCCATGTCCCTCCAGAGTCTGGGGACGTTAGCTCTGTATTTTGAAATTAAGATGGATCCCAAGGGATGATTTGTGGGAGACAGTAGGTATTTAATCTTGGATTTAATAGTGGAATCTGATTTTTTTTCCACACACAAAAAATTATGGCTAACATTTTGAGCAAGATGGCATATTGAATTTATTATATGAGGCATCTTCCTATACTCTTCTTATATGACAATGAGACACAAAAGTAAAAAACAGAAAATAATAAAGACAGCTGGCCTAAAATCAAGAATACACAAATATGCAGAGTAGAAACACAGCGTGATATTAACAGCTGAAGCCATACTGCAGGCAGTTTGGGGAACCGAAGCAAAAAGCAGTAGCTGAGAATTAAGCTATTGTCAGTGAAAGAAAGAGAGAAAATGTATACTGTATTATGACTACAGTAAATTATTCATTAACTCTCCTGGGAGAAAAATCCACTTTTCTGTGTTATTAATGTTAGACTTCACCTTTGACTTACTCAAGCCAATGCAATGTGGGCAAAAGTGATAGGACTCTTTGTGGAAGAAGCTTTAGCAGCCAGTGACCAGTTTCTCCATGTTCCCTTGACCAAGAAAGAGAAAAATCCCATCTGCTTAGGTCTCTGAACGAAAGCAATAATGAAACACACCCACAGCACCCAGAGCAGACATCAGCATAAATGAGAAATGAAACTTTTTTTTTAATGCCACAGAGATAGTGGGGTCATTAGTCACTGAAATATAACCTACCTTATTCTGATTAATGCCTGGAGCTGAGGATAGAAAGTGATGCGGTGGGGAGGGTGTGTCACTGCACACTTCTCATAGTTCTAGTTTTTAGGTAGCTACAAGCCCAGGGAGAGGACAGACAGAGACTCATAATGAGATACTGAAACAGATGTATCCTGGCTCAGTGACCAATCTGCCATATCCCTAATACTGCCTTAGCATAGACATGTCCAATCACATTGTTAACAATGTGTGTCTCTGTGTGTGTGTGTGTGTGTGTGTGTGTGTGTGTGTGTGTGTGGACTGCAGGCTAAGGTTTTTGTAAGCAGGAAAAAGTGAGTGTAAACAGAGGAAAAGCGAAAATGAAACAAAACAATATTCTACTAAAAAATGAGCCAGCAAATCCAAATTCCAAAATTCATGATGAAATCTTGTGCTAAAATTACGACCATCACATCCAAAACACAGAAGAGGAACTGACTCCAGAAGGAATGACAATTTTTTGAGTTATAGGAGACTGTTTAAGGAGAAAAGCTTTTTTTTTTAAGTTCAGTTTTCAAAAAACAAGGAATTGTAAAACAAAAACAAAGAGAAATAAAAACTGATTTTACAGGTAGATTTTAGAAAGAACAAATCAAATATACAGAGAATGGGAAAAAGTCATTATTTTAAAAAACTAGTCACAGTATAAGAAAGGGTAGTATGTTAAAAGATAACATTTAAAATTTCACTCAGAATGCAACTGCAAGACCAATACCCCCCCCAAAATAACATATAAGAGAGATGAATAGATTAAAGGCTTCAAGATGCAGCAAAATAAATTCTAGAAGGTTGGAAAAAAAGGAATGACAGAGAAGCAATATTTGAAGAAATAAAAGGAAAAAGATTTTCAGAATTAAAGAAGATGCAAATCAAACTTAAAATGCCCTTTGAACATCTAACAGAAAAATGAAAGACAAATTCACATCAAGATGTGTTTTACTGTAACTCTAGAAACCTTTAAAACCTAGGATAGGAGAAGTATACCAATGCATACATCTAAAACTCTGCTGCTCCATAAAAATCAACGAAAATGCTGCTAAAAATTATAAAAATAAACTTTTTCAAAACTCTGAAAATTAACCCAAGGCTTGGTGAGAAGGCAAGCTTTGTATCATTTTAACTAGTTCTATCCCCATCACCCTCTCCTTATTTCTGTGGGAGCCTTAAGAACTAACAATCTAGCAACCATGGAAGCTATGATAAAAAAAAGCCCACCAGCCACTGGAAGAAGTGGAAAGGGTTTTCAGACCCCCAGAAATCCAGAACTAGAGAATTATCACTATTTGGTTTGTCACATACTTAAGACTATTCTTTACTTGATCTGACTCAGAGCTTGTTTAGTAAGGAAACCCTATGCCTAGGGAGTTTGTTAAATCAATTAGCAGCAATTGTTTAACTTTGTTGTTGCTTGAGGCAACAACACAAGTTGGGGCAAATAAGAAGCTGGGCAAAATCTTAAAAAGAAAATGTGTAGAAGAAGATATCCATCATAAGCTTGAAAATCTCCAGCATATTCTTGGGGGTCTAGAATGCTGTGCACATGTATAGAGCTGGACACAAGTAAAAGATCTGAGAAGGCTCTGTTCATCTCTGCCTGATACTGAGTCTTTGCAAAAGCAAGAAGTGAAGGTAATTTCAGGGTTGCAAAGTGCATTGAAGGGGCATTGAAGTCTCGCTCCAACACATACATGAGTCTTTGGCAAAGGAAGAGAGACTGTTGATTTAAGATGTTTAAGGAAATCTTTGTAAAAACTAGCTGATTATTGGAGCACCTGGGTGGCATAGTCAGTTAAGTGTCCAACTCTTGGTTTTAGCTCAGTTCTGATCTCAGGGTCATGAGATACAGACCCATATCAGGCTCTGCCCTGGGAGGTGAGGGGGCGACCTTTGCGCTCAGCAGGGAGTCTGTTTAGGTTTCTCTCTCCCCCTTCCTTTACTCCTCCCCCTGTGCTCTCTCTCTCTCTCTCACTGAAATAGATAGATAAATCTTAAAAGAAAAAAATAGTTGATTATTAAGTTAATGGAGAAGAGACTTCAGTGACTGCACATGATAAAGACTACAAACTTTAAAGAAATACTGCACATTAAGTCAGTCACCACACAATACCATTAAGAACTTACCCCCAAAGTTTGTCTGTTTATCTATCTATATATTAAATTTTATTTTCTTTCTTGTGATGAAAACATTCAAGATCCACTCTCCTGGCAACCTTCAAATATGTGCTACAATACCATTTTACAGTGTATACAAGTGATGAGTCATTTGATTGAACACTTGAAACTAATTAATGTTGTATGCCAATCATATCTCAATTAAAAAAATAAAAATAAATTATTCCAGGTAAGTCACCAAATAAACAAAACACGGCAATGAGGAGCAGTAACAAAAAAATCTGCAGGTGGGCCTGAACCTGATTTCCAGGGTTGCCACCTTATGTTATTTTAAATGCCCAGATTTCAGGGCGCCTGGGTGGCTCAGTTGGTTAAGCGACTGCCTTCGGCTCAGGTCATGATCCTGGAGTCCCGGGATCGAGTCCCACATGGGCTTCCTGCTCAGTGGGGAGTCTGCTTCTCCCTCTCACCCTCTTCCCTCTTGTGCTTTCTCTCTCTCTCTCTCTCTCTCAAATAAATAAATAAAATCTTTAAAAAAGAAAATGCCCAGATTTCAACTAACAGTTATGGGAGATACACCCAAAAAGACTAGAAAGCATGGCTCATAAAAGAAAAAAAGCAAAACAGTAGCTAGAAAACTGAGTGAGCTTGGATGGGTTGTACTTAATAAAAAAATATTTTAAGTCAGCAAGTATAAATATATTCAAGGAACTACAGGAATCTCTATCAAAATAATTAAACGGAGTCTGATAACAATGTCTCACAAAATAGAGATTACAAATAGTGGTGTAGAAATTATGAAAAGAATAAAGTAGAAGATATGTCACTGAAATGTGCAACAATTGAAATGATAAACTCACTGGAGGACCTCAACAAGAGATTTCAGTAGGCAGTGGGAAAAAGCAGGGAACTTGAAGATAGTTCAGTTGAGATTGTCTAGTTTGAAGAACAGAAACAAAAAAGAATGAATAAAAATAAACCAAGCCTCAGAAACCTTCAGAACACCATAAATCCTACTGACATATGCATAACTGAAGTCCCAGAAGAAGAGGGAGAAAATGAAGCAAAAAGAGTATTTGAAGAAATAACAACAGAAAAATTCACCAGATTTGTGGAATACATTAATTTACATATGAAAGAAGCTCAATGAACCCCAAGTAAGATAAACTTAAAGAGATTCTAATATCTCATCCAGGAAGCTTTACATATAACTGCAATTTTCTTTTGTCTTAAGTAATTCTTCTCAAATAAATATTGTAAAATATTATTTTATATTATTTGATACATCTGATAAATTTAGGTGGTGGGTAAAGATGCATGCTTTCAGTGATTAACATATATACTTAAAGTTGCTGGCTCAAATTAAAACCTTAATATATATTATTTTCTCCTTTCTCTTTTCAAATGACAGATATTTTGTTCTCCCTGAGTATAACAGCATCAAGGAAGCTCTGGTAATTTTTACAATTCTAATTGTTGACAGTAAAAATGCAAGATCAACCAAAAACTCCTCTTAGTGAATAATTTCAGTTTCTCTTACTCTCAAACAAGGAAGCAACAATAAGAATGATAGATTCTTTAACTTCCACCAAAATGAAAACAACAACAAACATAAAATGTATAAAGTATGATTGCTATTGTTAGAGAAACTTTCTAAGCTCCTTTTATAGGAAATATCCTTATAATTCTTAAGGAATTTTCAATGCTATTTCTTTAGCTATA
The DNA here is from genome assembly GCF_003265705.2 of Callorhinus ursinus. Taxonomy (NCBI): domain Eukaryota; kingdom Metazoa; phylum Chordata; class Mammalia; order Carnivora; family Otariidae; genus Callorhinus; species Callorhinus ursinus. The sequence continues at coordinate 4,221,495 of NW_027397093.1, forward strand.
TGATTTAATCTGTGGTTGTATGGCATAAGAATAGCGCCATTTTCCTGAAGTCTAGGTTTGTTGTGCCTGGAGTACCCAAGTGGTTCTCCCAGCATTGTGGCCTATACAAGTTGGGCACAGAATTCAAAGCAGCCAGTGATGTGGAATGGTCTTGACATTTGTACTTGAGTTTTGACATTCAGATACACTGATACTTGTTCTTCATTCCTACACATTGAAAAAAGACTGGTAACAAACAAGGCCAGGCAATGCCATGTTATCTCTGAGGAGCTGCAAAATGCCAATTTCTAAGGCTTGCAGAAACAGTTGCAGCTGGTATTTGAAGCTACAGATGGATAAAGTCTATGGTGACAAAGGAACCTGTTCAGTCTCACTTTAGAAGAAACTAAAAGCAAAACAAAACAAACGGGTGTATATCCAATATATTTACCTGTCCCCATAAAGTAACTGTCCTCCTGTTACTACTAAGTCCCAGAAAATTCCTACTCCTTTTTCAAGGTGCAGCTCCTACACAGACTACTCCTAGTTTACCTAGACATTATAATTGCTCTCTTCTTTATATGCTTATAGCATGATATACTCACCTATAGTCATTTAAAATGGATTACTCAAGAAACATTTTGTTAGGCAGTGAGGATGAAGTTGTGAATAAGACACAATTTTACCCTTACAAGCAAGTGAAGGTTATAACTAAGGTAACTGGCCACTGCAGTGGGGTGTAATGAATGCTGTGCTGAAAGAAGTCAAGGAAGGTGCAAAATCACTATGCTGTCACCTGGTTCTGAGGGTGAGAGAGAGCTGCAGACTGAGACCTGAAATGAGAGCAGAAGACTAAGAAGTAAATATACAAAATGGGATGTATGTCTGTAGGAGAGATGGCTAGAGGAGTTTGGGTGTTTCAAGCGAAGGCAGAAGCACGGCCATGGCTCCGAAGATGGGAAAAGTATGGCATATCAAAAAATTCAAGGACAATTCTGAAAGGCTTGTTTGGAGAACAAGAAGACACACCAGCAGAGTTGGAGTTAACAAAGCAAGTGTGGGATAGAGAGGAGGACAGTATTTGAAAACTACTGAAATGGTATTTGCAGGGATTTTTGTTTATTTCTTTATTTTAATGTGTTTGCCCCAATGCATCCATTCCTCCTATCTTGAAATAACAGAAATATTTTTCTTTTCCTATAGTACATGTACTTCAGGAAAGATTGACTAACCCAGCCCTCAGGAAAGAGGAGTAAGAGGAAGCCTTATGTGACCCCATCACACAATTAGAGTTCATACTTGGAAGAACTTACCTAATCAGAATGAAATCTGGGACTTATAGACTTTTTCCTTGGTGTTTGTGTGTGTTTGGTGGGGTGGTGGGAGAGGATGTAAGGATATTGTCCTTGTTTTGGGGGCATGAACCTGAATATGACAGCCCAAGAAAACCGGCAACCATCTTATAAATACTATGAGAGAGCCAATCAGAAGAAGCAAAGCCAAGGAATTGGTTCTGGTTGTTGTGTGGTTTGAGCTTGGAATGCAGCCTTCCCTGAAGGGCTCTGAACTATAAGCCAAAATACAGGTTTAATGGATTATTTGTTGAATTTTATTTTCTGTTACATGCAGCACAGAGTCCTAATTGCTAAGGTCTGATTAGGGGCATTGATTTTATCTTAGAGCAATGGGAATTAACTGAAAAAATTTTAAGTGAAGAGTAACAAGAATGTATGCTTTAGAAAGACAGCCTTAACTACTTGTGTGGACAAGATGGCATAGACTCATTATTCTTTATTTCTCCCTTCTAAGTACAACTATAAACCCTGAAAATAACAACACAGGAAACCAGCAGGTGGAAAGAGGAAGGCAGACTGGTTAGGGACCACAGGACTAGAGGAAGAACACTGTGCTCCAACATCTTCAAATTCCCACTCCACTCCCTACAGCAAGCAGCAGATCAAGACCTGGCATCTCCTGAATCCCAAACAGTAAGAGAAAGCTGCCCAAGAAGGCCCCTTCCTTCCCTGATTGAATTGGAATCCTGCACACAGAAGCCAAGGGGAGTCCTCCCTGCCCCTGGGGCCTGGAGTCCCTTTCCCCCACCCTCCCCTTCAGAGACACTGGGCAGCTAGTCCAGGTGACCCAGAAGCTCAGTCAGGGATTCAACAAGAGCCCATAGGCAACCAGAGGCCAGAGAAAAATGCTCTCCCAAGGCCTAGAGAGCAGGAAAGTCCAGCCTGGGGAAGTACTTTCTGCTTCACATATGGCACCAGCAGGGATCAGCAAAAGACCCAGTGCTAGCAGGCAAACAAAGCAGATGAAAAATAGCATCTCAAAGGCTCTGAAAATTAAGTTGTCATTAGAGTTGTAGCTCAAAAAAGTAGGTCAGTATCTGCATGCTAAAGATCCCTTGCTAAAATAAAAGATTGTACTAGGATCTAGAGTTTCCCAACATAATAACCAAAATGTCCAGGTTATAATTTAAAAAAAGCACTTGTCATACCAAGAACTAGGGAAACCACAGCTTTAATGAAAAAAAAAAAAAAAGACACAACACAGATGACACAGATGTTAGAATTATTTGACAAATTTTATAAAGTAGTCATCATAAAATTGCTTCATTGTGCAACTACAAATATCCTTGAAACCAATTATAGAATAATCTCACTAAAAATAGAAAATATAACAAAATTAAAGTTACAGAACTAAAAAATGCCAATAACCAAAATTTAAAAAGGTACTGGAGGACTTAATAACAGAACAAACACTATATAAGAAAGAATCAGTAAATCTGAAGATAGGGTAGAAGGACCTCTTTGTCTATAGAATAGAGAGACCAGCAAGACCAGCAGGGTTAGTTGGAGGAGAGTGGTCTAAAAGGAAGTAGTGGCAATGAGGAAAGAAATAGATTTTTGAAGTGGTTTGGATGGAGTATAAATAAAACTTAGTGGTTTACCTACACATGGTGTAAGAAAAAGGGAGAAACTGAAGGTGAATCCCAATAAAGTGAATGTTGATGTAAATGCCAGAAAAAGTAGAATAGATTTGGGAAAGGAAAAATAAATCATGAGTACAGTTTTGGATATTCTTCATTTGAGGAGTTATTGAGCAAGACAATTTGATATCTCAGCCCCTTATGTTATAACATAGTAATCAACTGATCTCTTCATGGAATCAAGAGAACCTAACTCAGCACTTAGCATTAGGGAAGCATTAGCAAATTTTGTGAGTGATGGAATGAATGAGCAAATAAGTTGACTTCCTGTAAGTTCTAAGAATATTTCCCCCCAGCATGGACCATCTTAGAGAGACAAGTTCACATAATTGCCACACCTCGAAAGATCTTGTTGGGATATCAAGAGTCCACAGGTAAATAAGCCTGCCAGGCAAATATGGGATGTCTTTACATATCCCAGAATGAAACCTAAGCTCAGCAATTGTAGATCTATCATTTAAATCCAGACACCACAGGCTATAGAATAAAATACTGATGTTTTTTGTCTTCTTTTTATTTTTTAACATTGGAGAACACTTTTAACACTTGAAAGAATCCTTCATATAGGTGACTAAATGAAGTCATCAAAGAAAAGTTCAGCGATTGCATACCATATTTTATCTCATATTATTTCTATTTTTCTTCAAAATGAACAACTTGCTTAAGAAGAAAAATAATGAAACTGAGAAAAGTGTACCAAATTCTAAAATGTTAATCCATCTGGCACCCTTTGCTCTACCCCAATTCACTTCAGTTAGATATATTGAGACCCTTGCATGATCTTCCATTGCTATCCAGGAGCCAAGGATAAATCCTAGATCATCAATTCTAGAATTTTTGCCCTACAAATCAGCAGGATATTAGTCCTTCTACTAGACCTAACTCTCAAGGAGTCCAAGCCAATGTCTCACCTGGCACCTTTAGGGAGAAACCACTTATTTCTTTTGCCCCTCATTTTCATAAATATCCCATTAGGGCGACCCAAACTCCATTTTCCCTAGAGCTCTCAAGTATTCTGTTCATTTGCATGGTACACGAGAGAGTCTTAATTTGTACTCTTTCTAGCTCTAGAGGACAGAGAGTTTCCTGCCAGCCTTACTGCAAGACTGGTATTGATGTCAGCCTATATTGCTACTGTATCTACTCTGCCCTTCTGAAGTTAGGGCCTACCTTGGTATCCATTCTGACAATACTTACCTGCAATGTGTTCTGGCCAGCATATTGCAGATAAGCTTGCCAGAACACATTCCTAGTGTTTTATTCTTTCTACCTCTGGTCTGAAGGCTTTTTAGTCTTCCTTTGGCACTTCCTGCTTCAAGAATGTCCCTCAGCTCATCTGGAAGGAGGACCTAAGCTACCTCCTAAAGGAGACATCTTTTTACACAAACCACGGGTCCATTTCTATTGGTCATTTTAGACCATTATCATCTTAGGCATTTGGAGAAAAATGTGTTCCAGAAATAGAGCCTAGAGTAAAAATGTGATTTTGTCCACATTAAGGTTTTGAAAAGAGGGGTCATCACTGGAAATAGTGTTTGGTAGGCTATGCTCAGATTCTTGATACCTCTACCCATTTTTCTCAACTACTTGACCAGAAAGAAAAAAAAAAGGAAGCTTTGAGAGGCTTTTCTAAATTATTATAATCATTAAAATTTAAAACTTTCACATTTATAATTTCATGTAGTTAAAATACCATGCATATTCATGCTGCTATTTGATATTCATATTTTTAAAAGGATGTAAATACAACAAATAAGAGTAATATAATGACTCATTTTTTATTCTCTTCATTAAAGAACCAGAGTTCATGGTTGTTTTATATAGATTTACATCCTGTACTAGATGTAGAATATTTGTTTTTTTTAATCTCTTTTTCCCAATTTTTAAAGATCTTAATATTGCTAAATTATAATCTCAGGATTAAAACCTTATAAAAATGAAGGCTGTGTCTGCATCATGTTGCAAATTAGCTGGTTTATAATATCAAGCAAAGCAACTTGTTCATCAAAGGAATCTTACCACTCTCAAGTACTGCATTATTTACATGTTTATGAGTACAGAAATGTTGAGTAACAAAAAAATGAGTTTATGAGTAACAACAACAAAAAAACATCACATTTGGTTATACACATACAATTTAGAGAGAATTATATCAATCCACACATAATAGAGGAGAAAAGACAGACTCAAGTTTTTTGACTTATGCTAATATCTTTTACATTCTAACTTTCCAGAGCTGGGACTTAAAAATTTAGTCTTATAATCTGAGTCTGCTGCCCTCTACCTCACTGTAAAGAATAAATACTTGTCAAAATCAATAATCTAACTCAGATATATTCTAAATAAGTATTACAGTGATAAGAACTGTGTTACTCAAATTATATTTAAGGAAAAAGATATTCCAGAATATCCTTCAATATTGCAATAATTTTTGTAGCTTTCCCAAATTCTGAAAATTATATAAAGTTATTTTAAAATTGACCACTGCTATAGTTTGAACATTGTTCTCCCAAAATTCATGTTGAAATCATAATGCCCTATGTGATGGAATTAGGTGAGGCCTTTGGGAGTTGCTTAAATCATGAGGCTGGAGTCCTTATGAATGGAATTAGAGCTTTTATATAAAAGAAACTCCACAGAGTTCCCTAGCCTGTTCACCACGTGAGGATACAACAAGAAGTCTACAACCAGGAAGGTGGTCCTCATCCAACTGTGCTGGCTTCCTGATCTTGGACTTCCAGCCTCCAGAACTGTGAGAAATAAATTTCTGTGGTTTATAAACTACCCAGTCTGTGGTATTTTGTTACCCCAGCCCAAAGAGACTAAGACAACAGTCACAGTTCAGTGCAGAATTCATTAGAAGGCCCATCTGAAATTTCGGTCAAATGATTAAGCTCTTTTGAAAGTATATTTTCTCAAGTTATCAGCCAATATTGGTAGGAAGTATGGAAACAAGGATTTCGAACATATAAGTAGGTTCAATTTCTGCAGTAGTGTTTGAGGTATTCTAGGGTGAGAGCACAAAAAAAGAAGCCATATGCAAATTATGTAAAATCATAGTGCATTAGACATCAAAATTAGAATTAGCTCAAAAAAACAAAAAAAACCTCACAATGCTTGTTAATGATAATCATATCTCATAGATTATTTATTTCTATTTTCTCTATGTGTTAAAATGTTCTGAATAATCTAGATACAATTTGGAGGATTTCATCTTTACTCCTTAAAAACTGACAAAGGTGATGTCAAATTTGATTGTGAGAATGTCATTTTTGTTAGTAGTAACTTTTCAAGGTATAGATCTTAAATACATATAAAAATCACAGTTATATGCATGTTTCATTTTGTTCCATGGTGAAATTGCTTGAGAGTTAAGTTTAAATTTGGAAATGAACTTGAACTTCAGCAATGAAAGTACTGAACAGCAAAAGCTATTTCCAATCTTGCAACATGGATTTTCTGTCAAACACTTTTGTCTTTACATGGTTTAAGAAACTGAAAAATCTATTTTAATCAGATGAAATAGACTGAAATTCCATTTAAAATGAAGTGTTTTATATTATTAAAATAGTCAGTGACATTAATCATCACTGGAAGAATAATTTTTAATGAATATATTGTGTGCATAAATTCAGAGAATAACGCTAGGCATTGTGGGTGAAAAAGGAATATTTGGATGCTTGAAGAGATGGGAATCTCTACAATTAGTTGGTACCAGGTGGGCTGTTAACATGGAATTTTAAATCTCTGAGATAATTTCTGCTTAAAGATGGGGGGATTGACCACATGCATATACTTTCTTTCCTTCCTGGGACTCAGGAAGTAACAAAAATCAGCAGGTCATAAATCTACAACAAATAAGAGATTGGTAAAGAACTGTCGGGGTGCAAGAAATTTCAACAAATTCTGGAAGGCAGCAAGTCCGAGGGAGTTCACTAATTATTGCCCTGGGATGGAGGAAATGGCGACGTGGGACACAAGTGACAAGTGAGACAGCACCCCCAGTAAAGCCCCACAGGGAGGTGGGACTGAGAAAGAGCCTAGCCCAGGAGAGTGTGAGGAAGCCGTGTGGCTTAATGCATAATGGTACAGAGGGAGGGGCAAACACCATGCATGGAACTGGAAATGTTCCCTACCTGTTCCCTATTCTTATCTCAGGTGAGTCAGCAGCCAGGCCCCTAGCCCTTAGACAGATACTGGAAGGCAATTTTCCAGTGTAATTGTGACTCCAGTGACATTCTGACATTTGGGGGCCCCCAGAATGATACTCCAAACCAAGCATCCATTAAAATGAAGACCCTTAGTGGACTAGCACAATATACTTATACAGAGCTCCAAAAGAATTTCTCATGCCTTCCTCTCAAACATAAACATGAGGCTCCAGGAGACAGAGAGATGATTCAGAGAGATCACAGAGATGATTCATAGAAAATAAGAAAACACCAAATTGCCAACAGTAATGTCCTTAGAGAGAGTCAAAAAAGTATCTTACTCATTCAATCTCGTAAAATTCCTGGGACAAGGAATAAGCAGTGAACCTGAAAGAGCTTTTGAAAATTAAAATATTGTGTTTAAAATAAAAAGAATTAGGAGTGCCTGGGTGGTTCAGTCAGTTAAGTGATCAACTCTTGATTTTGGCTCAGGTCATGATCTCAGGGTTCTGAGATCAAGCCCCGTGTTGGGCTCTGTGCTGGGCATGGAACCTGCTTAAGATTCTTTCTCCCTCTTCCTATGTCCCTCCTTCCCCTTAAAAAAATAAAATAATAAAAAAATAAAAAGAATTAATAAGAGCGTAGAAAGATAAAGAGATCTCCCAATAAATAAGGAAAATTGGGAAAAGATAAAAGGAAATAATAGGATTTAGAAAACCAACCCAAGAAGCCCAATAGCCAACCAAGAGAAATTTAAGAATGAAAGAACAGAAAATAAAACCTGGGGACAAGAAAATCATCCAGAAAATACTATGCTTCACAGAGCAGACAAATCCAAAATCTCTAAATTAAAAGAGCCCATCCAAAGAAACTTTGAAATATCCCAGCTAGCATGAGCACAGAATTAAAACCTATTTAGACACCACACTAGGGATACCGAAGGCACGTATGCCACTTCTTAGGCAAAGGAGGGAAAACCCAGTTTTAAACAGGAAGGCAAGGAAATCAGAAAATGACATCTGCAACCCGGGACAACAGTGACAGGAAGTCCCAAGAGGCCAGCTGGGCAGCAGATTGAGAGGGAAGCTATGCAGAAGGGGGCCGGAGACACAGGGCTGTAGGAGAGAAGTGAACATAACTAGTCGCTAGGGAAGTCGAGAATTAAGAGCTGTTAGATACTCCAGGAAACCCGAAAGCTCTACAGAAGGTAAATACTCAGCTTTGCAGTGGACAATATATTAGCACCCTACGAGTGCTCTTCATAGAGTACTAGCTTTTTTTTTTTTTTTAAGATTTTATTTATTGATTTGATAGAGAGAGAGAGAAAGCACGAACATGGGGAGGGGCAGAGTGAGATGCAGACTCCCGGCTGAGCCGGGAGCCCGAGGTAGGGCTCAATCCCAGGACCCTGAGATCATGACCTCAGCTGAAGGCAGACACTTAAAACTGAGCCACCCAGGTGCTCCAGAGTATTAGCTTTTAAGACATATCCATGAAGAGGGTAAGGAAGACATGTTTGTAGTGACAGAACATTACAGTGTTATTAATAAAAGAAATGGGAAGACAGAGAGTGGAGGAGGAGAGATGAAGGAAAGAAGGCTGCTAATATCCATATTTAATAAAGTGACAAGTGGAACATATGGCCCAAAGGATGAATACACTTATTGATACATATTTATCTCCTATGTATGCATATATTTTCCTTTCTTTCCAGCTTTATTGAGGTAAAAATGGACAAATAAAAACTGTATATATTTAAAGCATACAACTTGCTATTCTGATATTTTGTGAAATCATCACCACAATGAAGCTAACGGACATATCCATCACTCACACTGTTACTATTTTCTGTAGTTATGTATGTGGTAAAAGTGCTTAAGATGAATAAGTTCAGGAGATCTAACAATGGAGGTCCAGCAATATGGCTGCATGGTTAACAGTACGGTATTCTATACTTGAAATTTGCTAAGAGAGTCATCTTAAGTGTTTGCATATATTTTTTGTTAATTACATGAAGGCTGTCTGTAGATTACTTAATAGAGTAGACATATGGGAAGAGTAAGAAGGGACAGCCTACTAAGAGCTATACTGCAAGAGAACTATATCCCCATCCCCAGCTCCACTACCAAGACCACATTATTGATATGGGATAAAGGAAAGAATATTGCACTAGAACATTTAGATCTATATTTACATCAGCTACAACCCTACCTAACAACTTCAAGTAAATTATGAAATCCATCCTCATGCTTAAATGAAACCATTCTAAGGTTAATTTCCATTATATAAAAGCAAATCTAGAAGAAAGTACATAGTACATAAGGAGCATAGTTTCTGGAAATCTTTAACTAGTTGTGGTCACTTCATTAATGTTTAGCCCGACCTTTTCAATCTTCAGCATCCACATTAAAAGTTGACAACACAATAAAAATGAGAAGTCCCACTCAAAAGCAAAACAAAAGCCTGGCAACAAAATCATATTCTTGCTTTGGAAAGTGGCCGCTGCCTACTGTTTACTTTTGTATATTCACAATAAAAAAAATTTTAAGTAAATTCTGGTTCATTGCCTATAAAGAAAATATCAGCAAATGTATCAAAATAACTACTTGTAGCAAACTCTGTAGCATTCATCACATTTTGCTTTCAGGAGTAATTTCACTAGAACCATGGGCTCATAGATCAAAAGAGCATTTAAAAAGAGATTTTTGTTCAAAGAAATAGGCACATCAAAGCAATCAAATAGGAAGTAATTGTGTCTAACTTCTACAAAGCAATATTATCCTTTATGAAATGAAAACCTTGAACACACAAAATCTGAGTTGAAATCAAATCTGATATTAAATTTTATTACTTAGAGATGACTTGCTATGTCAGTTAAGAGCTCACATTTCAAAATAATTCATGTTCAGATAGATATTTATCCAATCTACAAACTTAAAATTCAGTCTACAAACTTTGCTCCTTATTACAAGAAAGTAAACTTTTATATGCATTACCATATTGTTAGCATTTCATCCCAAGATAACTAAGTTCCCTCAATAACAATTTTCCTTCAGAGGGAAATGGCATGAGGGAAAAAGAAGAATAAAATCAATTAATTATTCAATAGTCTGGCATGACTTCTTTCTTTAACTTTATTGTAGCTTCTTTCCTAAAGTCGTATCTCTGGCGTTTATGATTTCTCCCAGTAAAACATGATCATTTAAGTGAATGGTGATTAGTTTCAATTTCTGAATAATTAGCATCTTTTAGTTTGTAAGTGAACATCTCTTACTACTCATAAGGGTGAACAATTTGGCCTATTTATTTCTCTCTTTATTTCTTTGTAATCTTTTCCACTATAATTCCAACACTTGCATCATGCTGAAATATAACTCCTTTCAACCCAGCTTACATTTTTAAACTGAGAGTGACATTTTTGTCTTATCATTTGTAAATCTTTAATCCCCTGGAATTTATTTTATGTAAATTGTGAGAAAAATGATCTAATTTTATTGTTTTGCTTATGTGTTCTCAGACAGTTCACCCATATTAAATAATGAATTCTTTTCTCTAATTTAAAACATCGCTTTTATCTTCTAATTTTTGTATGTACTGATTTTTGTTCTGGGAACAGGAAAGACAGTAATCATTGGTTTTCTATTTTATTAAATACCTATTAACTTTCCTCATGTCTTTATTCTGATGAACTTAAAAATAGTTCATTAAGTCTCTTCTCAAATTAAATTTTTGTAATTCTGTATTAAATTTACTAATCACTTTTGCGAGCATTTCTTTCTTTACAATATTGATATATTGACATTGGAACCTACTGAACACAGAAGTGCTAGGCAGTGTAATTTAAATTATACTTTGTCGTATATTATATCTACAAACTAAAAACATGGCAGGACTTTTCTTTGTTATAAATCTCTCTCTCTCTCTCTCCCCATCCCCATTTTCCCCCTCTCTCTCTTTTTCACACACACAGCCCAAAACACAGTTTTGTAGTTTTAATCAAATAGCTTCTGCACATATCTTATACTATATGCTACAGACTGCATATTTGTGTCCCCTTAAGGTTCATACTTTGAAACCCTAACCCTCAGTGTAATGGTTTTTGGAGTTGGAGCTTTTGGGAGGTAATTTGGTCATGAGGGTGGAGCCATCATAATGGAATAGTGCCCTCATAAGAAGAGATCTGAGAGAACTGTCTTCTCTCTCTGTCAGAATACAGGAAGACTGCCATCTGCAAACCAAGAAGAGACCCTTCTCCAAGAACTGAATCTGCCAGCACTTCGACCTTGGACTTCCTAGCCTTCTGAATTGTGAGGGAAAAAAATGTTTGTTGTTTAAACCACAGAGTCTACAGTAATTTGTTATAGCTGACTGAGCAAACTAAGAAACTACCTTATAATTTTTATTCCTAGATTTTGCTGACTGCATTGCTTTTATAAAAGGAAACGCTTTTCTTACCATATAATCATTTTCTTTTAAATTTCATTTATGTAGGTCACTGCTATTTACTAGAAATGTAATGTGAGTCATATTCAAGTAACATGGAATTTTAAATTTTATAGTAGCCACATTAAAAAGAAACAGATGCATTAATTTTGATTAGTATATTTAATTCAATATATCCAAAAAATATTATTTCAACCTGTAATCAAAATTTAGAAAATAGAATGAGATATTTTACATCCATTTAAAAAAAAAAAAAGATTTATTTATTTATTTGAGAGAGGGAGAGAAGCAGTCTCCACTGAGCGTGGAGCCCAACACAGGGCTCAACCCCAGGACTCTGAGATCATGATCTGAGCCGAAATCAAGAGTTGGTCGCTTACCCGAAGTATCCACCCAGGTGCTCCTACATCCCTTTTTTTTTCATACTAAGTCTCTGAATTCCAGTATGTGTTTTATACATATAGCAGCACATCTTAATTTGGACTAGCTACATTTCACAGCTCTTCATAGCCACATGTGGCTGGTGGTTACCATATACGACAGATCAGATATAAGGAATGAAATTAGTTTTTAGCAAGATGTTGAAATCAGCCACCATTTTGAACATGCAAAGCATATTTAATTGTTTCTCCTTTATCCTGGGGGTTCCAGGTAGAAAAAAAAAACATTAAATACATATATTAGTAATGTTCTTTATCTATTCCTGTATTAATTGCTTTGGCTACTTGTTATTGCTTCAGTTAGCTGTCCAGAATAGTTTGTTGTTGTTGTTGTTGTTTTAAGATTTTATTTGTTTACTTGAGAGAGAGAGAGCACAGAGGGAGAGGGAGAAGCAGACCCCCACTGAGCAGGGAGCCCGATGCGGGGCTTGATCCCAGAACCCTGTGCTCAGGTCATGATCAGGGAGGTGCTTAACCAACTGAGGCACGGAGGTGCTCCTGGCTTTATTTTGTTTTAACAGTCCAAGTCTTGTTTTGAATCTAGGAGGGATTCCTCTAGAATTCTATTATGATTTTGATATTTGTCAAATTGTTTTGGAGAATTATTCTTTATTATTGACAAAAACACTTCAATATGTTTCACTAAGAGTTTTTAAGGAGGAATAGTTTTTTTTTTATTAATACCTTCTATAATTCAGAATGATTACCTGGCTTTTTCCTGTGGCCTACCAATGTAATTAAGTGTACTTATTAGTGGATAGCCTAATGCTACACGATTATTACATTATGTTTTTGGAATAAGCCCCACTTGGTCACGACATAACAGACTTTTATTCTAAGATTTGTTCTTTCCACATGAGGCCGTTATCTGTGTTTACCACATTTCAGTTAGGTGTGGTTTTCATGTGACCAGTGCAATTAACAATGGGCAAGAATTGGGTATCACAAAAACCATGCTTGTTAGTGTTTAAATGTCATCACTGACAAGGGACAGGTTGGCAATAACTCTTTATGAGAACCACATGCATTTCAAGGAATTTATATACTCACTTTTAAATTGAAGACTGGCACTTCTGTAATTTGTAAGATTGCATACAAAATGTTTTGGACTTTCTAGAACGCACAATGGTTTATTTGAATTGTACTTCCACTGCTTATTTGTTAACAGTTCTTGAAATAAGTCTTGAAGTTTCTATAATCTGTAACACTGTAAGTTACTAATTAGTAACTTATTAAGAACTTATATAATGTGTACAAATCTAAGATCCATTCATATTATGAGCATTCTGAAAGTAAGCTTTTTGAAATTAAAATATCTTCCTACAACTTCAGCATATCACTTATTTTTAACAAATTGTATGGAAAATTTTCTAATAATTATGTTACTACATATTTTATATGAAAATGTATGTATTTTTTTCTTTAGTAAATTAGAACTATAAGCATTTTAGAAGATATAAAATCTGCAAGACAGGGGGGCCTGGGTGGCTCAGTTGGTTAAGTGTCCAACTCTTTTTTTTTAGAGATTCATTTCTTCATCAGAGAGAGAGAGAGAGAGGGAACACAAGCAGGGGGAGTGGGGGAGGGAGAAGCAGGCTCCCCATTGAGCAGGGAGCCCAATGCAGGGCTCCATCCCAGGACCCTGGGATCGTGACCTGAGCTGAAGGAAGACGCTTAACTGACTGAGCCACCCAGGCGCCCCAGGTGTCCAAGGTGTCCCAGGTTTCAGCTCAGGTCATGATCTCATGGGTTGTGAGATTGAGGCCCATTTTGAGCTCTGCACTCACTGGGGAGTCTGCTTGAGATTCTCTCCCTCTGCACCCCCCACCGCCGCTTCTCAAAATAAATAAATAAATCTTTTAAAAAATCTGCAAGACAGAAGAAACTTAGCAACTTAAGAAAACTTAGAGAAGTGAACAAAATGAAACAAGTGAACAAAATGAAACTAATAGAGAATTTTCAAGGTAACATCTAGAAAAAATCAACACACTACAAAGCTAATTAGCTGATAAAATCACTTGTGACTAACAATAAGCTTTGATTAACACAGGAAATAGTGTTATAACTGAACATACTGAGGACAATAGTTGAATCACTGAATATGAGTTACACTATTTTATTAACTAGTATTTAACTATTATTAGAAATACATGTACACATACATTTCTAATAATAGCTAAATAATATATAGAGAGAGAAAGAGAGGGAGGGAGACTGGTTTCCACATATTTGCACCATTATTCATAAGTGCAATTGAATTCAGTGTTTCATTGACTGTTCTCACTGTCAGATTACATATGAGGTTTGTGTTAAATTTATAAAATGAGTTCTATGTCCTATGCTTCAAAATGAAGAAAATGACGTGAAATCATTATAAAAAATTTGAGGACTGGTAAAACTTCCAAAATTTTTACTACACATTTAAAAAATTTAATTTCATGACTCCGGATCTATTTCTTTTTTTTCCATTCAGGATGGGAATTTGAAAATTTTTATTAATCCGTATACATTTTTGTAATTTTAATTTAACTTAATTTTTTACTTAGAAACACTTAGAAGCATTAATTTTATTTTTTTCATTGTTGTCTAGATCATTGTTTCATTCCATTATTGGAATTTTCATAGAACCCAACATTTATTATTTATTTTAGATACTACATTAGTTATATCTTTTCAAGTTTATTGACTTTTTAACTTACTGTTTAATTTTTTGTGTTTTTTTATAACTTTTTTTTAACTTAAGAAATAGAATTTCTTTCTCAGATTTATAGCTGAGTACTTTTTCAACAGAGTTTCTAAAGGATGATTATCAATTGCTATTATTTTCTAATTGACCAGTATCTGTGGCTTTGTTTTCATTTTGATCTCAGGGTTATTTAGAATGGGATTTTAAAGTGAATGTATTTGGATCACTTTTTGTTTGTCTGGATTACTTTGTTTCACTGCACTGTGGTCAATTTTAAGGAGGAACTAAAAACGTTTTACATTCTTGAAAACATTGTTCTTTAATTGTACTTAGGTCCCAATGACTTTAAATATTCCACAGATACTTCTAAATAATTTCTATTCTCTTTCAAGGCAAGAGTTTTATGAAGAGAAATGGAAGTCAGTTTGATCTAACTTGGGTTTCCTCAATTTCACTTTGTCTTAATTTTTAAATTTATGTATTTTTAGGCTCAGATCACAAAAATATTCTCTTATATATTCTTTTATAAGTTTAAAAGTTTTGGGTTATATAGTTAGTTATTAAATGCAGTTGAAATTTACTTTTGTTTTTGACAGGAAATATGTTGACCTTGTTTCTTACTGGCATCAATTTTCCCCTGTGCTATTTATTAAATTTTTCCTCCTAGTTCTTAGAGTATATATTTTTCAAGATAGATTGTTATACAACATTCTATTTGGAAACATTATTTTTATTTTGTTTACAATATGCACTAGTTTACACTTACAATATACATTTAAATGTGTATACCATTGCCATGTAAAAATTGCCATTATAAAAGCAGAAAATTGTGTAATCTAAATTTCTTATGGAAAAGTTGTTAAAATTTTATTTTCTAATTGCTTATATTCAATATAGATAAGTTTTTGTCTTTTGTCTTTAGTACTCTTTAGTTTTGATAGTCATTCTCCATATTTTCTTTAATTTCCTACATGGATAAATCATAGCCTCTGCAATTTAGGATAATATAATTTTACTTCATCCTTTGCAATCCCTTTCTCTTTTTTCTTTTCCTGTAGTTAGGTTTGCTAAAAACTCCAATATTAAGTTGAATGATGGAGATGATAGTGGTATTTTGTTTTTTTCTTTACATGAATTATCATGAATGATTTTTTTCACTTCTTTGGCATTTGATTTTTCTATATTAATCTTTTTCTTTTAAAGATTTTATTTATTTATTTGACACAGAGAGAGAGCAAGAGAGCACAAGCATGGGGGAGCAGCAGAGGGAGAGGCAGATGCTTAACTGAGCCACCCAGGCACCCCCGTTTTTTTCTTTTTTAATTTGAATCCTCCCCATTTTTTTCTCTTCATATGTTGCAACCTCTTTTTCTCAAACTCTCGCACATTGTTACTCACCTTATCTCTTTCTGCTGCATTCTGAGTTGATTTTTACATCTGCTAACACTATCTCATGGAAGATTTTCTTATATGCTTTTTTCTAATTTTTGTTGTAATTTTTCCTGTGAGATCACTAGCATCATGAGTTATTCATTAGGGACTAGATGTGCCCTTGATTGTGAGCATCTCTTATGGGAAAGTTTCCATTTTATTCTCCTGGGCCCAAGGTTCTAGGATATATTATGTGCTAGTCTGTCAGTTCAGGCAAAAGGTTCCTACACTGCACAGTAGGAGTAAATTCAAACTCCAAACCACAGCCAAGTGCTTATGTTTTACGTTCTTTTTTTCTGCAAAGACCCGCAGAGTTCACCTTAATTGCGCCCTACAACTGAGAGCATTGGATAGGTTTTTCTAGTCTTTATTTCACATTTTAGATATTATTTCTAGACTCCTCGCTTTAGCTGTAAAGTTCATTTCTAGCTGCTCATTCACACGGGACCCTTGGAGTTTTCTCTTTGTGTGTTTTATGTCTACTATTCCCCTTCCTTCTTTCCTTCCTTCCTTCCTTCCTTCTTTCCTTCCTTCCTCCCTCTCTTCCTTCCTCCCTTCCTCCCTCCCACTTTCTTTCTTTTCCCATCAAGAGCAACTCTGTATTATTATTATATTTTTAGATTTATTTTATTATAATAATTTCCATTTTTGAGTGATACGGATGTATTGAGAGGATTTTTGTCAGTTGGAGTTGATACCCATTGATTAGGAGTTTCCTTTTCCAAGGACTTGTGTGCCTGTGTGTGTTACTCTAATTTTGCTGGAACAGAGACCTTCTCACCAGGCTGGCTAGACATACCATCGTTGGTGCCCCCTTTTTAGTGCATGCCACCTGTGCCAAGAGCAAACCAAAAGCAGCATGAAAAGGAACTCCTTGATGTGAGTGTTGTTCTATTGGATGGAGTTTAAAAAGGTTTGGGTAAAATATATAACACTCTTCTGTGTGAAAGACAACTTTTCACAGGTCTTCCATATTGAGATAGAGGTGCCTCTATTGCTCTGTTTTCCACTGCAATATGAATTTGGGAGGCAATAAATGAATAACTACAAATTGCTAACCTGAATCTTCATCAGTGAGAAGGTGAAGGAGACCAATCAGGAATCATTAGATTTCCTTCTGTTGAAACACTGAAATTTTGAGATTTTTTTTTCTAGAGTTCTAATGAGGTCAGAGAGGGAAAGGTAAGTCTTACCATACTTTGCAGTGGGTTATCATACATGTATTCATAGTTTTTATATATGTTCTTATTTAAAGGGAGAATTTGTCTTCACTGAAATATTTCTCTTCCCTGCCTTTTTTTTCCTCTCTAGAAGTCTTTCCTCTTATACTTAATGACTTCTAAAAACACTCCCCTAATATTCTGATCTGGTCATTTATAATTTGGAAAATTGTTTGACTTTGCATTTTAATTCTCAAAATTCTCTCAAAAACTTGCTTTCAGACCAGATGTTCTGCAAACTTCCTCTTCTGAACGTGTCATCCAAGGGTATGCCCAACACTGAGTATTACAGACACTTGAAAAAACACAGATTCGAAGAGATTACTGGAGCATTAAGGTCAACCTCGAGTGAGACAATAAGAGCAGAATCAGGCTTTAGCAATCTCCCTTCCACCTCAATCGTAGTAAATCAAAACTGCTTCATTTCAATGTGGGTATGACAAACCATTTGAGATGAAATAATTTCAATTCACCTGGGACATTTTGTCCAAGTTGGCTTTACTGATACTATTAACATACAGAAAGCCTGAGACAAATTATTTTGGAAAGATTTACAGCTCTAGAGATGAAGACATTGAATAATATCAGTTAAGCCACAGCCCCCAAATAAAATTACTTTAAAATTCAAACTCAGTAAGAACTACATTTAATTAAAATCAGTTTGTTAAGAAATAAAACATATGAATTCCATTTGTTTGACAATTATTCCTTTATTCAGTAAATATTTACTAAGCCTTCTTTTCTTCTCTTTCTCAGTTATTCAAATGAATCAAAGTGTTTCCTGTGCAAGGACCTTAAACAAAATGATCTCCTTCACCACCTTCCCACCCTCCAGCCCCCTGCATCTGGATAATGAATGCAGTACTCATCTTTTAGCTTCCTGATCAAGCTTTGCCTCTTTGTCAAACCCACCACATCCTGGCACATATTCTCTGTATTCTTATCATTACTACTGATGATGTGTTCCTACTTTTATCACAAAGCAAAAGGGCAACCCTCCCACTTCTGCACCAAATTCCATCCCACTCACCTCAGGAACTTCATTTATGCAATTATTTTCTCTCTCTCTGCATCATCAATTTCAATATATATTTATGATTTCTTAAACTCACATCTTCCTTGAACTACCCCCTTATTTCTTGGTCTTATTCAGAGCCAGATGTCTTGCAATATATTTCTATAGTGACTACTTTCCACCGTCTTACCTCATACTTCCCTGAAACAATTTCACTGGCCTTCCATTCCCCATCAACCCTGGGACACTGCCCCTGCCAAGATCACAAGCACCCTCCATGTTGCCAAATCTAATTGGTAAATTACTTTCCATACATTACTTCATCCCTCAGTGTTATCTAAGACCGCTGACCACTTTCTCTTTTTCTTGGTCTCTGTAAGCCTAAATTTTCCTGCATTTCCTTATACCACACTTGTTCCCACTTTACTCTACACATTTGGATTTTCTACTTTATTCTATTTCACAAATAGACCTCCTGGGACCTCCTTTTAATTTTTTAAAAAATTTTAATTCTTTCACCTTTAGACTTCTCCTAGGAGATCACATCTTTCCCTTGACTTTAACCAGTAATTTATATGCCAATGATTCACAAATCTCTAAGCCCAGACTTGACTTCTCTCCAGAACTCCAGCCTCCAGGTGGATAGACATCTTAGACCTACCAAGCGGGAGCAGCAAGCTTGATTCTCCTCACTCACCAGCCAAACTTGTTCATGTTGTTAGAGCTCAACAATTCGAACAGCATCCATCCAGTTGCTCAAGCTCAAATGGAAGTTATTTTTTTATTTTTTCCCCCTTATTCCCCACATCCTTTCCATTGTCTAGTCCTGTTGACTTTATTTCTAAAAACACACACCCCTCTGCATCTGTTAATAACACCCTAGTTCAAGGCATCAAAATTCCTTGTCTTCTAACAGATGTCTACAATTTTGTCATTGCCCTCCCTCCTACATTTATCACACAGAAGCCAAAGAGATTTTTTTTGTAACTATAAATGAAATACACTACTCTTTTACTTAAACATCTCTAATGGCTTCACATCACAATCAGAATAAAGTATAAATAACTCACCCTGGCTTGACAAATCCCCACATGGACTCATCTCTGTCTACCTAGTATTGCTCTCCTTTCAGTCTAAAGCGGGCACTCTCAACCTCACCCTACTGACAGTTTGGGTCAGATAATTCTTTGTGGTGGGGTGCTGTCCTGTGCATGATAGGATGCCTCTAGGCACTAGATGCCAAGAGCAACTTCCTCCCAAGCAGTGACAACCAAAACTATCTCCAGACATTGCCAAACATCGTTTGGGGGGCAAAATTCCTCATGATTGAGAAGGACTAGTCTAAAATGATCGTAAGTCCAGTTGCCCAGACAGTCCTGCATGCATGTTGCCTAGTTTTCATTACTCATAGCATCCACTTTCACTCCCAAAGATGACTTGATTGGAATGAAAATTACATGACCACCTTGGTCTTCATCTAATATGTTTCATCATTTATTCTGGACTTTTGTGTGTATGTGTGTGTTTTGTTTTGTTTTCAACATATCAGATTTATCCCAGGCTGAGGAACTTTGCTTGAATGTTTTCTCTCCATGGAAAGCCCTTCCCCCAAAGGCTTTTTGTTTCTTGTTATTCAGATCCTAGTTTAAATATTTCTTTTCCGGTCAAATTCAAAAATAAAACAGCAATTGAATCATTCTCTATTCAATTACCACATCATTGTCTAAGTTTGTTTATTTATTAATTTCTCTATTTACTTTGAATCTATGAGCCTCCCACCCAACATTGGACAAAAACAGATGCTTTGTCTGCTTCGAACAGTGCTTGGTGCACAGTAGGTGTTGAGAGAATGAATGAATGAATGAATGAATGAAACTATTCCTGACAACCCTCTCCCCAACAAGGTTTAGTTCTCATGTTATATATTATTATTGCACTCTGAATGTTTACCTCCTGGCACTTTTCACAAATATTAATTAATAAGTCATAAGCATAATTATTAATTCTTATAGATGCCATGAGGACAGGATCTATATCTTTCTTTTCAACTCTGAAAGGGAGAGTTTGTACTCCCTTATAAAATGCACTGATTATACATTTTACTTGGACAATCAAATAAATCAATTAATCACAGTTAGTGCATATATACATAATGCATAGGTAGAAATACTTGGAAAACACATAATCTGACTGGAAAGTTCGATTTTTCAAGACAAGTACATATTTATCCTTGAGAAGAATTTTACATTATTTTATAGAATTCCAGTCATGTATGTGGTTGCTTTCCCAAACATTCTAGGTTTTGTCTTCATCAGTAATGATTACTGATGGAAAAAAAATGTGTGCTTATTTAATTTCTTAAATTGAATTCCCCTTGCAAATAATGTAGCAGTTTTTCCATTCTATGATATTATATGAAAAGGATAGAAGGAGCTCAGCATTGAACTTGTCAGGAAATCACTATCACACTAGCATGTGTCGTAAAAAGGCATGCTTTCCTCAAAGGCTTCTACTGAATGGCAAGAGGGTCTCAGAGTGAGTGTGATACAATCAATATCACTCGCTTCTTAGTAAGCCACTTTCCCTTCACAATTGGTTATTTTTCTCTCAGATTTACCAAAACTATACTACTTTAATGATAAAAGCCACTGGCAGATACCTGTAACTATAGGTTCAGAAACATGAAAAATTATAACATACAAAAGGAAAAAGGTGCAAAGGCCAAAAGAAGGATTGAATTTGGGAATTGGAGGGAGAATTTGGTATTCCAGGACAATAGGAAAATTAGGGTAGGATTCACCTGCCATTTGAAGATGCTGATATATAGTTATTCATGATTAAGACAAAACAGAATTAATCAGTATCCTTAATATAGCCACATTTTCTGTCAGAAGTAACTTTTGTAGAAAAAGCTGAACAGATATTGGAGAGCAGCTGTTGAGGTGCAGAATGATGGATAAGAGAGCATATAAGTACAAATGAGTTCTAGGGTCCCAGGCTGTTTGGAGTATATCCCAGATCCTTAGAGAACTTTGTCCTCAAATCTAAGTCACCATCTGCTTTCTTAGAGGATTCAGTGGAACACTGAAAACAAGCAATACATTTTTACTTTTAGAGAAGATAAGTCTATAGAGTGAGTCCTTAGACCATAAATCAATAAGCATACAAGATACAACAACAAAGTGCAAAAACGCATTTATGAAATATTGGTCAATATGAAAAAGTGGAAGATGACACCCCTGAGGTGCAACCTGGGTATATGAAAAAAGAAGTGAAGTCAAATTGACCTTATTTCCTTCTTTGACTGCAATGCTAAATTGGAAGATTAGAAAAATGTGAAATAGATGGAATGCCTAGACCCATCTTCAGATCCCTGAGGACAAGAAGAAAATAAATTATGTATCAGACTTTGTTCTGTGGAATAAACCCTGTGGTTGGTTGTATGTAGAGTAATTAAGGGTGGAATGTTTTTCTTCATTTCAGATATTCCTCTTTCCTAGTCTTTCCCAAATTTCCTTTGGTTGAAGGAATTCTCTCTCTCTAGAAGCCAAAGATGTCAGATTCTTTCTCTCCCTGTTCCTCAGACAGCCAGGAGTGAAGCTTATTGCCTAAACCTCACCTAAAACTAGGGCTCAGCATCTCACCTGCAAAATGGCAGCAATGATATCAATCTTGGGATTTCTGGGGGCAGAGAGACTGGGATGAAATTAAATTAAGTGTGAAAAATAATAGATATTAGGTATTCAGCCCTTTCTAGTCTGACTGAGAAGAATATACAAACTACTATGAGATTATGGAAGGGAACAGATAACTCCCTCAGGGGCTGATGGTAATGACTACAAAGGCAATATAATAATATTTTCAAACTTAGAACAAGGGAGGATGAATATATCTGGCTATGGGTCTGCTGCTGCTGGGCACCATGAAACTGGGGCACATGAAAAAGAGAGCGGCATCCATATCTTCCCTTGGCTGATAATGTCTCTCTGACTGTCCTGAATCATGCTTTTTGGCAACAAAATAGGAAAAATCAAATTACCTGAGACATTTGTGAGACATATCTTTCTATCCCTCACTACTGTCTCAGGTAAAGTTCTTTTCCAAGCAACAAAGAGTTTCTACTCAGTATATCTTTTGGTTCTTCTTTGTCAGCACAAAGAAGATGTCAGTTTCATCATTCTTCATCTTGCTGAACCAACCTGGATGTTGAACAGTTCAATCCCAAGATTATTAATAGCATAGTAGTCAGCAGTTATACAACTGTCACTGTGTTTCTGCTCATGCTCATTATACATTAAGTTATAAGTATCACTAATTTCTGGTACTATGATGATATAGACCAATAATGAATCACCCACAATAATATACATTTTTATGTTAAAGTAATATATACCTTCTCCAGAAAATAAAATAAAGTAATATATACCTTCTTCCAGAAAAGAAAATCACCCACAATAATATACATTTTTATGTTAAAGTAATATATACCTTCTCCTTTTTTCACTAAAAAGTGAAAAGATGAAGAGATGTTATAAAGCAAATAATGCTACACAGGACCATGGGATTGATCTCCGGATCACAAGGTTAGTTAGCTGGGGCTAAGGTTTGTCCTTTGGTAATGTTAGCAAATTTTCCTCCCTGGCTATGAAAAAGAAAAGAGAGGTACTTGGGATGCCACTTCTAGAGGTGCTGCAGTCTTTCTCTCCTCTCTTCTCTCTTTCTCCTTCCCTCCTTTATTTTTAATTTTTAACTTTACAGCCTGGCTTCTTCTGCTTCATTAACTCATGGCCCACCATCGCTACCTTCCAGTGTAACAATTAGTCTCTAAGTCTATATTACTAATAAATTGTAAATTGGTGGTGGGGGACTAAATGAGGACTTGCTCAACCTCTATGAATTTTAATACATGTAATAAAACCTCAATAATTAAGAGTATTACACTTATCAACAGATCACACAAATAGTATTACAGACAAATAGATCAATAGAAGAGAATAGAAAGATCAGAAATAGAACCAAATATATATTTGCTATGCTATTATTTTATATTTTGTTAATTTATAAGTATATGATAGTTAACATATAAATACCACTTAAATTATTGACAGATATGCTATTAATAATTGTATTATTAATGAAATCATTTGGAAATCTCTGTAATCATCTAGGAAGAAAGAAACCTGAATATTTTGAAGATATAAGCATAAAATAAAGAAACTATCAAATTTAAATGGGATAATTATAGAATGAAGTTGGAGTGAGGAAGAACTTTTAAAAGTATTACACAAAATGCAGTAGCCACAAAAGAAAATAACTGATTCATTCTAATATAAGAAAGGAAGTTGAATAGAAGGAAGGAAGGAAGAGAGGGAGGGAGAAGGGAAAGTTTCCTGCTTGGCATGAATTTTGATAATCAAAGACAAGATGAAAGGTCAAAAGAGAATAAGTATTTGAAACTTTTGTCACTATCAAAGGCCTAAATTCCTTTATATATGAATAGTTCCTACAAATCATTAAAAAATGACCAATAACTGAAAACAAAATTGAGCCAGGTATTTATTACTAGAGTTCACAGGAAAGGAAATGAAATAGCTCTCAAACATATGAAAAGATGCTCTATGTCACTCATCATAAAAGAAATCCAATTAAAAACTATATGAAAAATTCAATTAAAAGCTACTCTTCTAAGATTGAACAAAATAGATGAAATAGTTTGAGAAAACAATGTAGTATGTCAAAGAGACTTTGGAGAAACAGAGGGTTTGGAGAAGGTTTGAGAGTTTAAATTGGTACCACTCTAGGGATGACAATAAAGAAAACCCAAAAATCTACAAAGGTGCACATATTTGACTCAGATATTCCACTTCTACATATATGTACTACATACTGCTTAAAATAGCATACTGTAAACAGCAAATAACCTAAATGCAAATCCACAGATGAGTTAATTTTTTATTATATACAATCAGTGTAAAAGAAATATGTTATGCAATTGTAAAAAGAATGAGAATGTTCTCTATATATTAAAATAAAATAACCTTGAAGATCTATTTCTATTTGGAAAAGCAAGACAGAACAGCATGTGTTATGAGCTGCTATTTACATAAACAGGAAAAGAGATTTTTTTTTGTTCATTTTGCTTTTATAAATATATTATTTCTTTACATATTAATATAATAAATGTATTACTTTTAATAAATATATTACTTATCATTACTTATTTATCATTATATGATAAAATAACTTTATAAGAATTTATAAGAAGCTAACAGCAGTGATTGCCTGTGAGAGAAACTGGATGAATGGGGGTATAGTGGTGGAGGTTTTTATTGTAAACCCTTTTCTATTGCTTAATATTAAAGTATGTGAATGTATCACATCCTAAAATTAAATTAAACTAAAAAAAGTTTATAAAATAAAATATTATGACTATAGTAATTACCATAACACTTAGCAAATTCATAGGTATTTGGTAGACACTAAATGAGTTTTGAAATGGATGGATTAACACATTTAAAAATGAGAATTAGTAAAACATGTCATGTTGGACAAGTCCTTCTTTCACTCATTTAATCAAAATATATCCGAATGTCTGATGTGATAGAAGCATGGTAGGCACTTGGCATATATCAGTAACCCAACCCAATACAACCCCTGTTCTCCCTATAGATTCTACATTTTATATTTCAACAATCTGTTGATTAAGTTCCATAACGAAACACAAAAAACATACATACATACAAAAACTAACAAAAGTGTAAGCAATAGTCTGAGGAGTTTATTTGGACCTATAGTGAAATATATTCAAGGAGTAATGCCATTTTATAAAATATGTTTGATAGTAGAGCATGCTAGATCTCTCTCAATTTCTGTCTTCTTATATCCTACAATAAATCTCCATAGTTTTCCTCATCTAGGTCTTACCTCTTAGTCTTATTTGTATTGTTCAAAACCAAATGGGGGGGTGGAGGAGCAAGATGGTGGAGGAGTAGGAGACCTAAATTTCATCTGGTCCTAGGAATTCAGCTAGAGAGGGATCAAACCATTCTGAACACCTATGAACTCAACAGGAGATCAAAGAAAAGAATAGGAGCAACTCTCTGAACAGAAAAGTGACCACTTTCTGGAAGGTAGGACGTGCGGAGAAGTGAATCCGAGGCGATACTCAGGAGGATAGACAATGGGGGAGGGGGCCTCCGTTGGCCACTTCTGGCAAGTGATAGAGCCACGGAGCACAAAATTGGAACTTTTAAGAAGTCGGCGCTGCTGAGGGACGTGGCTCCAGTGGCTAAGTGGGGGTGGAACCCTCACTGGGACAGTGTGGTCTCAGGACCCTGAGGGTCACAGAAAGACCAGGGGTACCTGTGTGTGGCAGAGCTCCCAGGTATCGGAGCGGGGAAGTTGGCTGCAGAGATGGAGCCGAGGAGTGGGCTCTCAGCTCAGGGTTGCCATAAACTGTGATCTGCGGAACAGTCGGGCCACTGCTCCTCCAGAAGGGACCTAACAAACGGCAGAGCCAGGGAGACTCCCCTTCCTCCCCCAGGAGGAGCGGCGCGGGAGTGCACCACAGGGATCTGCTGGGTTTGGAGACTCCACACGGGGTCAGGTGCCGGAGATAGAAATGCTCGGTCACAGGCCGGGTGAGCACGGAGTGCGGCCGGAGACCGGGAGACGGGAGTGACTGACTGCTTTTCTCTGGCGGTGCACTGAGGAGTGGGGCCCCAAGTTCTGACTCCTCTGGGGCGGAGATTGGGAGGCCGCCATTTTCACTCTTGTCCTCCAAAGCTGTACAGAAAGCTTGCAGGGAAAAAAGCTCCCGAAAGCAAACCCGAGCAGATTACTTAGCCCGGACTGCAAGGGTGGGGTAATTCTGCCTTTGGCAAAGACATTTGGGAACCATGGCAACAGGCCCCTCCCACATAAGATCAGCAAGAAGAGCCAGCCAAGACCAAGTTTACCGAACAATGAGAATGGCAGAATGCCAGTGCTAGGGGAATACTGCACATAGAATTCATGACATTTTTCCCCTGATTCTTTAGTATTTCAAAGTTAACTTTTTTAATTTTCTTTTTTTTTTTTTTTTATCAATTTTTCTTTTTCCCTTTTTCAACCATCTTATCAATACCTTTTTTAAAAAAATATTTTTTATTTTTCATTTTTAGAGTCATATTCTATCCCTTCATGGTAGTTAACCTTATTTTTGGTGTATATATATATATATAAGTTGTTCTCTCTTTAAAATTTTGGGAGACAATTTCTCCTAACAGACCAAAATATAACCCTAAATCTCTAGTGTATGGCTTTGTTCTAGTTTCCTGCCTGATCACAATCTCTCCCTTTTTTTTTTTAAAACCTCTTCTTTCTTTTTTCAACCAACTTCTTATCTTATTAATTCCCTTTATTAAATCTTTTATAATTTTCATCTTTACAGTCATATTCCATCCCTTCATCATATTTACCCTTATTTTTGTACATATATAAGCTTTCTTTCCTTAAAATTTTGGGAGGCACTTTCTTCTAACTGACCAAAATACGCCCAAAATCTAGTGTGTGGTACTGATCTATGCACCAGCCTGACCATATTTGATCATATTCTGTTTTTGTTTGTTTGTTTTTTTTGTTTTTTATCTTTTTCTTTTTCTATTTCTTTCTTTCAATTTCTTTTCCTCTGGTTTCAGGTCTCTTCTGACTTGTTTAGTGTATATTCTTCTGGGGTCGTTGTTGCCCTGTTAACATTTTGTTCTTTCATTCATCTATTCTCCTCTGGACAAAATGACAAGACGAAAAAAATCACCTCAGAAAAAAGAAAAAGAGGGAGTACCGACTTCAAGGAACCTAATCAATATGGACATTAGTAAAATGTCGGAACTAGAGTGCAGAATGACAATTTTAAAGATACTAGCTGGGCTTGAAAAAAGCATGGAAGATATTAGAGAAACCCTTTCTGGTGAAATAAAAGAACTAAAACCTAACCAAGTCAAAATCAAAAAGGCTGTTAATGAGGTGCAATCAAAAATGGAGGCTCTAACTGCTAGGATAAATGAGGCAGAAGAGAGAATTAGTGATATAGAAGACAAATGATGGAAAATAAAGAAGCTGAGAAAAAGAGAGATAAACAACTACTGGATCACGAGGGCAGAATTCGAGAGATAAGTGATACCATAAGACGAAACAACATTAGAATAATTGGGATCCCAGAAGAAGAAGAAAGAGAGAGAGGGGCAGAAGGTATACTGGAGCAAATTATAGCAGAGAACTTCCCTAATGTGGGGAAGGAAACAGGCATCAAAATCCAGGAGGCACAGAGAACCCACCTGAAAATCAATAAAAATAGGTCAACACCCTGACATCTAATAGTAAAACTAATGAGTCTCAGAGACAAAGAGAACATCCTGAAAGCAGCTCGGGATAAGAGATCTGTAACGTACAATGGTAGAAACATTAGATTGGCAACAGACCTATCCACAGAGACCTGGCAGGCCAGAAAAGACTGGCATGATACATTCAGAGCACTAAATGACAAAAATATGCAGCCAAGAATACTATATCCAGCTAGGCTGTCACTAAAAATAGAAGGAGAGATAAAAAGCTTCCAGGACAAAGAAAAATTAAAGGAATTTGCAAACACGAAACCAGCCCTACAAGAAATATTGAAAGGGGTCCTCTAAGCAAAGAGAGAGCCTAAAAGTAACATAGACCAGAAAGGAACACAGACAATACACAGTAATAGTCACCTTACAGGCAATACAATGGCACTAAATTCATATCTCTCAAGCTACCCTGAATGTAAATGGACTAAATGCCCCAATCAAAAGGCACAGGCTATCAGACTGGATAAAAAATACAAGACCCATCGATATGCTCTCTGCAAGAGACTCAATTTAGACCCAAAGACACCCCCAGATTGAAAGTGAGTGGGTGGAAAATCATTTACCATGCTAATGGACAACAAAAGAAAGCTGGGGTGGCAATCCTTATATCAGACAAATTCGATTTTAAACCAAAGACTGTAATAAGAGATGAAGAAGGACACTATATCCTACTTAAAGGGTCTATCCAACAAGAAGATCTAACAATTGTAAATATCTATGCCCCTGACAAGGGAGCAGCCAATTATATAAGGCAATCAATAACAAAAGCAAATAAACACATTGACAACAATACAATAATAGTGGGGGACTTTAACATCCCACTCACTGAAATGGACAGATCATCTAAGCAAAAGATCAACAAAGAAATAAGACTTTAAATGACACACTGGACCAAATGGACTTCACAGACATATTCAGAACATTCATTCCCAAAGCAACAGAATATACATTCTTCTCTAGTGCCCATGGAACATCTCCAAAATAGATCACATCCTAGGTCACAAATCAGGCCTCTACTGGTACCAAAAGACTGGGATCATTCCCTGCATATTTTCAGACCACAATGCTTTGAAACTAGAACTCAATCACAAGAGGAAAGTCAGAAAGACCTCAATTACATGGAGGCTAAAGAGCATCCTACTAAAGAATGAATGGGTCAACCAGGAAATTAAAGAAGAATTACAAAAAAAAATCATGGAAACCAATGAAAATGAAAACACAACTGTTCAAAATCTTTGGGATGCAGCAAAGGCAGTCCTGAGAGGAAAGTATATAGCAATACAAGTCTTTCTCAAGAAACAAGAAAGGTCTCAAATACACAACCTAACCCTACACCTAAAGGAGCTGGAGAAAGAACAGCAAATAAAGCCTAAACCCAGCAGGGGAAGAGAAATAATAAAGATCAAAGCAGAAATCAATGAAATAGAAACCATAAGAACAGTAGGACAGATCAATGAAAGTAGTAAGAGCTGGTTCTTTGAAAGGCTTGACAAGATTGATAGACGCCTGGCCAGACTTATCAAAAAGAAAAGAGAAATGACCCAAATCAACAAAATCATGAAGGAAAGAGTAGAGATCACAACCAACACCAAAGAAATACAAACAATTCTAAGAACATATTATGAGCAACTCTATGCCAGCAAATTAGATAACCTGGAAGAAATGGATGCATTCCTAGAGATGTATCAACTACGAAAACTGAATCAGGAAGAAATAGAAAACCTGAACAGACCTATAACCACTAAGGAAATTGAAGTAGTCATCAAAAATCTCCCAACAAACAAAAGCCCAGGGCCAGATGGCTTCCCAGGGGAATTCCACCAAACATTTAAAGAAGAATTAATACCTATTCTTCTGAAACTGTTCCAAAAAATAGAAATGGAAGGAAAACTTCCAAACTCGTTTTATGAGGCCACCATTACCTTGATCCTCAAACCAGACAAAGACCCCATCAAAAAGGAGAATTACAGACCAATATCCTTGATGAACATGGATGCCGAAATTCTCACCAAAATCCTAGCCAATAGGATCCAACAGTACATTAAAAGGATTATTCACCACAACCAAGTGGGATTTATCCCTGGGCTACAAGGTTGGTTCAACATCCACAAATAAATCAATGTGACACAATACATTAACAAAAGAAAGAACAAGAACCATATGATCCTCTCAATAGATGCAGAAAAATCATTTGACAAAGTACAGCATCCTTCCTTTTTTTTAAAGATATGTCTTATTTATTTATTTGACAGACAGATAGAGAGCACAAGTAAGCAGAGCGACAGGCAGAGGGAAAGGGAGAAGCAGGCTCTCTGCTGAGCAGGGAGCCTGATGCGGGGCTCAATCCCAGGACCCTGGGATCATGACCTGAGCTGAAGGCAGCCACTGAACCGACTGAGCCACCCAGGTGCCACTACAGCATCCTTTCTTGATCAAAACACTTCAGAGTATAGGGATAGAGGGGACATACCTCATTATCATAAAAGCCATCTATGAAAAACACACAGCGAATATCATTCTCAATGGGAAAAACTGAGAGATTTCCCCCTAAGGTCAGGAACACGGCCGGGATGTCCACTATCATCACTGCTATTCCACATGGTATTAGAACTCCTAGCTACAGCAATCAGACAACAAAAAGATATAAAATTATTCGAATCGGCAAAGAAGAAGTCAAACTCTCACGCTTTGCAGATGATTTGATATTTTATATGGAAAACCTAAAAGACTGCCCCCAAACTGCTAGAACTCATACAGGAATTCAGTAAAGTGGCGGGATATAAAATCAATGCACAGAAATCAGTGGCATTCCTATACACCAACAACAAGACAGAAGAGAGACAAATCAAGGAGTCGATCCCATTTACAATTGCACCCAAAACCATAAGATACCTAGGAATAAATCTAACCAAAGAGGCAAAGGATCTGTAATCAGAAAACTATAAAATACCCATGAAAGAATTTGAGGAAGACACAAAGAAATGGATAAATATTCCATGCTCATGGATTGGAAGAACAAATATTGTGAAGATGTCAATGCTACCTACAGTAATCTACACATTTAATGCAATTTCTAGCAAAATACCATGCACTTTTTTCAAAGAAATGGAGCAAAGAATCCTAAAATTTGTATGGAACCAGAAAAGACCCCGAATAGCCAGAGGAATGTTGAAAAAGAAAAGCAAAGCTGGTGGCATCACAATTCTGGACTTCACGCTTTATTACAAAGCTGTCATCATCAAGACAGTATGGTACTGGCACAAAAACAGACACATAGAGCAATGGAACAGAATAGAGAGCCCCCAAATGGACCCTCAACTCTATGGTCAACTCATCTTCGACAAAGCAGGAAAGAATGTCCAATGGAGAAAAGACAGTCTCTTCAACAAATGGTGTTGGGAAAATTGGACAGCCACATGCAGAAGAATGAAACTGGACCATTTCCTTACACCACACACAAAAATAGACTCCAAATAGTTGAAAGACCTAAATGTGAGATAGGAGTCCATCAAAACCCTACAGGAGAACACAGGTAGCAACCTCTTCGACCTCAGCTGCAGCAACTTCTTCCTAGAAACATCGCCAAAGTCAAGGGAAGCAAGGGCAAAAATGAACTACTGGGACTTCATCAAGATAAAAACTTTTGCTCAGCAAAATAAACAGTCCACAAAACCAAAAGACAACCAACAGAATGGGAGGAAATATTTGCAAATAACATATCACATAAAGGGCTAGTATCCAAAATCTACAAAGAACTTATCAAACTCTACACCCAAAGAACAAATGATCCAATCAAGAAATGGGCAGAAGATATGAACAGACATTTTTCCAAAGAAGACATCCAAATGGCCAACAGACACATGAAAAAGTACTCAACATTGCTCAGCATCAGGAAAATTCAAATCAAAACCTCAGTGAGATACCACCTCACACCAGTCAGAATGGCTAAAATTACCAAGTCAGGAAACGACAGATGTTGGCAGGGATGCGGAGGAAGGGGAACCCTCCTACACTGTTGGTGGGAATGCAAGCTGGTGCAGCCACTCTGGAAAACAGTATGGAGGTTCCTCAAACAGTTGAAAATACAGCTACCCTATGACCCAGCAATTGCACTACTGGTTATTTAGCCTAAAGATACAAATGTAGGGACCCGAAGGGGTACGTGTACCCCGATGTTTATAGCAGCATGTCCATAGTCAAACTATGGAAAGAGTCAAGATGTCCATCAACAGATGAATTTATAACGAAGGTGTGGTATATATACACAATGGAATATTATGTAGCCATCAAAAGGAATGAGATCTTGCCATTTGCAACCACGTGGATGGAACTGGAGGGTATTATGCTGAGTGAAACAAGTCAATCAGAGAAAGACATTTATCATATGATCTCACTGATATGAAGAATTCTTAATCTCAGGAAACAAACTGAGTGTTGCTGGAGTGGTGGGGGGTGGGAGGGATGGGGTGGCTGAGTGATAGACACTGGGGAGGGTATGTGCTATGGTGAGTGCTGTGAATTGTGTAAGACTGTTGAATCACAGACCTGTACCTCTGAAACAAATAATATATTATATGTTAAAAAAAAAAAAG
>NW_027397093.1:4253917-4294548 GCF_003265705.2 Callorhinus ursinus
GAGGGCATGTTCTGCATCGAGCACTGGCTGTTATACGCAAACAATGACATATGGAACACTACAGCAAAACCTAATGATGTAATGTATGGAGATTAACATAACATAATAACATTAAAAAAAAGAAGAAGAAAAAATCATGGTGGGAATCAACTGTTTATCTCCCAGATCAATTCCACATTAATTCTCCCACAGAACTTCCTAGGAGGTTATGAAGTTTTCAAGATTCCTAAGAAAATGGAGACAATGGAGATACTAACCAATGTAATTGAAGAGTTAGAATGTATTCATAGTGAAAGACTGAAAAGTTAAGGGAGCCAGAAATTCAGAATATCCACTATTTATTCTGAAAAATCTATTCTCATAATAAATGAATCATAAAAAACTCATTTTAACCACTCACAATTTTATCAAGTGTGTCGTGAACTAGATTATGTACCTTGCACTGTACTGCTTAACACAACCATTGTACCCAAAGCTGTCATAATTACATACTCATCTCTTCATGTATTTTAAGTTAAATTTTTAATCATACTGCTAGTCATAATACTCAATCAAAATACTCATTTCAAGAAATGATGGAGAATGCCTTGCTTTTAGACCCTCATGAAAGATCAATCAAACAATCAATGGATAGATTAGATAAATAAAAAGACTCTTCTTGCAAAATCTATTCCAAAACTACATTGTCTATATTACTTTGACCTTCAAATGTCAGTTCCTTGGCTCAAAAATAAAAGCACAAACATTTTATTAGCCCCTGTCAGAAAGCATCTGGAAGCTAACATGTAGAATTAGCAGATTTGAATGTAAATTCTTAGAAATTGAGTAATGTGGGTAGGTTAATTAAATTCTCTGAATCAGTTTCTTCAACTATAGAATGACCATGATTTAGGGTGAGTAATAAATAAGAAAGCGTAGATAGAGACTATCACAATATTCTGCTCATTCCAACTTTGCATTGGTATTCCAAATTCAAATACCAACTTCTCTGTTGGTATTCGAAATAATGGCCCTACTATTAAAAGAAAACCTGTAACCCTGTCTCCGATTTCTGCCAACAATGTGGTCAATTTTTATACTTCTCTGTGCTCACTTTTGTAGTCCATATTATGAGAGGCTATTTACAATCTCTGTGTCCAATTTTTAAAAACTACATAAACACTGAAAAATGATGGTACTACCAAATTAGAAATAAAGATGGTAATAGCTCAAATCATTCCATTTCATGTTAATCACAAGAGTGAAACTGTCCCATCATCCTCTCTTAAAAAGCTCTGTCAAGGAAAGGAGGATGGTGGGTGTGTGTTTGGCACTGCACTACTTTGGCCATCTCCCATCATCAGCATCATATAGAATACCAGAAAAAAGAAAATTTGCTACTTATTCTCAAAACCTAATAGCTCCTGGGCACAGGACGTAAATAAACAGATGCTTTTAGAAAAGTCTATTAACATAGGTGAAAGGCATTACGGTTTTCTTTGTGTTTTGTAGAAAGTAGTAACTTTTTAGGGCTACATGTAATGTTATTAAATGTGGTAACTATTTAGGGCTACATGTAATGTTATTAAATGTGATTGAAATTTATCCAAAATGGAGTATGAGGAAGAAGCACAAAATGACATGAGCAAGGTAATCCCAGATGCTCTATACACCCTTGGGTGAGGACCAATTTAGTCTTGTGGTCATTGTTTCTTTGCTGTTACTCTTCAGGTATTCTTGGCCAAAGCTTCCATCATTTTTCTTTCAATTCTTCCTTTTACTCACTCAAAAGCATATCATTTGGAAACTTCCAAATAAAAAGGCCATTGGAATACTCACAAAAGATTGTCGCCTCATAGATTTTCAGTGAAAATGACAAATATATCACAGTTACTGGGAGAAAGCTACATTAAAGTCTAAATGTGTGTGGGGGAGCCATTCTCATGCATAAGTAATAAGTCAACTATGAGGAATATAGAAATAAACTGAAAAATATTGTGTATGTTAAATTAAACTATATTGAAAACTGCATGAATTATGGGCTTCCAACAGTTTATCTGAGTAATAAGAACCCTATGAAGATCTCTCAAATCAGAGAGAGTGGGGGGAAGGGCAATGGGGGATGGGGTGGGAGCTGAGCACTTATCCTGAGCTGGAGGTCTCCCTGAGCAGGTAGCCCACGGCGAACTCAACTCCTGGTTTATACCAACTGCAGGTGTAAGTGTCTGTTAGGTAGACAGCAAGAACTGTGTTAAGATTTTCTCTTCAGGGAGTCATGGTGTGGGCAGAACACGTGCCTTGCATAGCAAACTCCTAATGACCAAAATGAGCACGGAACACCATCACAGGACATGCTGGGGTTCCCTCATGCTCCAGGCTTGGAGCATTTGGGATTCGATCACATAAAAGGCAAAATTTCTGTATGTGTCCTGCCCTGTTCTGCTAGGGACCAAAGTGGCAATTGGCAAGATAAAACTAGATAAAACTGAACTGTGTTCATCCTTCATCTTGGCCCACAGGATTGTATGGGTACCCATACACAATATATCAGAAGACACCTCAAATTCCAAAAAAGCACAGCAGTGTGAAAATTCAA
Organism: Callorhinus ursinus; assembly: GCF_003265705.2. NCBI lineage: Eukaryota > Metazoa > Chordata > Mammalia > Carnivora > Otariidae > Callorhinus > Callorhinus ursinus. The sequence continues at coordinate 4,256,493 of NW_027397093.1, forward strand.
GCAGAAAATAATGATGCTCAGAGGAGTGATGTGAGGATGCATAATAATTATAACTCTATGGGAAAGAGTTGTCATCAACTTCTTTTTTTCTGCTATCACCTTTTCAATCTGTTTCTTCATTTTTCATGTTTAGACTGCATAATCTATAGGGTTCAAATTCTAGCCCTACCACCTGCTAAATATGTATCTTTGGGCAAATAATTTTACTTATCTTTGCTTCATTTTTTTCATCATTAAAATGGGGGCTTCTTTTGTATCTACTTCACAGGGCTATATGAGGATTATTTGTAAAGTGGTGAGAACAGTGCCTGACACACAGTGAGCATTAAAAAAAATCTGTTATTTTCATTCTTTTAATAATTACTAAGTTAAAAAATATGTATTATAGAAAATTGGGAGAATACAGAAAAATACTGGCAAGAAAAATTATGCATAATCCTACCACAATTTGCAGTGGATTGCCTTCAAGTTATTGTTTTAAAAGCTCATATATTAAGTGTAAACATATATTTTACGAACTTGGGTGTTACAGTACTGCTTCACATATTTTTGGTCACTGCAATTATTCATGGCTTTGTCCTTCATTCTCTAAGTATCTTAGGTTAGATGATAAATTATATGGCTAACTGTTCACACCATATATGCTACTCTGAATCCTACATTTTATTTAATATCAAACAATAGTTGCCTTTCAAAACATTAGGTGTTCTTACAAAATTTCATGTGTAACAGTTGTATATAGTATATATACAACTATACAGTGTATATATAGTGTATATATATACAGTGTATATAGTATATGACTGAACTATAATAGCAAAATAAATAAAATCAATCAAACCATTATCTTTTTTTAAAAACGAGAAAAAATATGGATATAACATTACTAAATGTAAAATATAAATTTCTTAAAATTAGGGGAGCCTGGGTGGCTCAGTCAGTTAAGCATCTACCTTCGGGTCAGGTTATGATCCCAGGCTCCTGGGATCGAGTCCCGTGTTTGGCTCCCTGCTCAGCGGAGAGTCTGCTTTCCCTCTGCCCCTCCCTGTGCTCTCTGTCTCTTTCTCTCTCTCTCTCAAATAAATAAATAAAATCTTAAAAAAATTTTTCTTAAAACTAAATACCCTTGTGGTATTATATCTATCTAGAGAATAGATAGAAACACAAACAGTACCAAATACACATAATTATGGAGTATATGATTAAGACCATTTTTTTAATATCAATCAGGAAACTTCAGATTATTCAATAAATTCAGTTAGGAGAATTCATTAGCTCTGTTTTTTAAAATATTGTTCTTAATCTCTAAGTACACACGAACATAAATTTCAGATAGATTATGACTATATATAACCATATGTACACATATGGTAAATAATAAATTATATAGACAATAAAATTTTAATAGCTAAATTAATAAAATAATTATTTCATTTCATGGTGAAGGAAGTATTAAACATATGAACTACATTTTAAAGTAACTGATAGATTTGATCACATAAAAGGCAAAATTTCTGTATGTGTCAAAAAACACAAGTAATAAATCAAAGAGCAATCTAGAAAAATATATGATAGTGCATGATTTATTATCCTCAAAATAACAAACTCCTTTAAAGAAGACAAAAAAATTACCAGACTTGAAAGTGAGCAAAGAATTTAAAAATTCATAAAAGTAGAAATGAAACTGATCAATATACAAATGAAAAAGTATTCAAACTTGCTGGTAATCAAAGAAATTCTATTTAAAACATTGGTGAGATATAATTTTCCTTATAAAATTATCAACTAAAAAATACTATTCAGTTCTGGTGAAGGAAAAAGTAAAATCAACTTTCTCCTAGTGTGTTCATAGAAATATAAATTAATATAACTTTTCAGGAGGAAAAGTTATCAAAGTATATTAAAAGTCCAGAAATGTATTCTTAATAATCTGTACCACAAGATATGCATGATGCTTATCAATCACTGTAATCATGAAAAATTGGAAATTCACTAAATGATCCAGCATAAAAGATTGGTTAATAATTTTTTTTAAAGATTTTATTTATTTATTTGACAGAGAGAGAGAGAGACAGCTAGAGAGGGAACATAAGCAGGAGGAGTGGGAGAGGGAGAAGCAGGCTCCTGGCTGAGCAGGTAGCCCGATGCGGGGCTCGATCCCAGGACCCTGAGATCATGACCTGAGCCAAAGGCAGATGCTTAATGACTGAGCCACCCAGGCACCCCAAGATTGGTTAATAATTTAAATGGCATGCATATAATGTTATATTCTTTAAATCAATAATTTAGAAAAAGATAAGATTATGCTGTGGGGAAAAGGTCATAATATATTAAGTGACAAAAAAAGCAGATTACAATATATTTATAGAATGATCCCAACTTTGTTTTCGTTTAAATATTTTATTTGTTTGACAGAGAAAGTGAGAATGAACAGGGGGAGCTGCAGAGGGAGAGGGAGAAGCAAACTTCCCGCTGAAAAGGAAGCCCATTGTGGGGCCAATCCCAGGATGCTGGGATCATGACCTGAGCGGAAGGCAGATGCTTAACTGACTGGGCCACTCAGGCGCCCCAGAATGATCCCAACTTTGTAAGGAAAATTAGTATATCATGTAACAAGATGTTAGACTTTAATTCTTCCTACCTCAGATTTGATTAGAGTGTCAATATAATGGATAATAGATAATGAAGTGTGAGACTAATCACTAATTGCAGAATTTATAAAGGAAATAATCAAATAATCTAGACCCATTCCAGAACACTTGATCTCCCTCACTGACTCTTAAAATATAAAAGGGCAGGAGAAAGATGGGTAAGAAAGCCATTTTGGTCCTGAGAGTCTGATGACAGAGGCATATGAATGGCTTGCTCTCCAGAGCATGTTGGGATGACAGATATGTTAGTAGGTCCTGTAGACTAGCTGTGGACCACACACAAGAAAGATAGGAGGCTGGCTATCTGAAGACCAGCCTGATAGGCTCCTGAGCAGGCCTAAGGCCAGTCTACCACTGTCCCAGGTGCAGTAGACCCTCAGCAAGCCAGGGCTAAATTAGGGAAAGCAGCAGTTAGTAAGCTGGGAGGACAGAGCAGAGCAGAGAGGCTAAGGGAGGCAAAGACAGCTGTGCTTCCTTCTGGCCCCAGATACCCTGCCTTCAATGTATTGACTGATTGTGCAGTATTTCCACAGGGAAATTAGAAAATAGTTGGGACTGCTATGCACTAAAATGATTATTACTGGTTATTTCTGAATGATGTGATGTTGGGAATTTTTTTTCTTTTTTATAAGTATATTTATCTTCCTAGTGTTCTAGAAACAGTGTGCATTTGCATGTTTAATTGGTAAACATTAGGTATTTTGCACAAATTAAAAGGGTAGGTTTGAAGATGACAGCAATTGAATGAAAAAGCCATAGATCTGAAAGAAATGATAGACTTTATGAAATTCACACACGCATGTTCAAACTCTGACAATTCTTTTACTTCTCTGGTTCTGTTTCAAGGCTGAAGATGGTACCTGATCTGGGTGGGTGCAGGTGGTTAGGAAAAGAAAACCAGACAGGAATGTATGGGTTGATCCTGTGTTTGCGGGAAATGGGACTGGTTCTGAAGCAATTAAATTAGAAATTGTCTAGAAGATTGTGAGGCTTCCTGGAAGCTGCCTGCTGCTATCCATGGGCAGGGCTGGCTGGCAGATACATGCTAGTATGGTATGCTACATCAGCTGGTGCTGGCTCCTCCACAGACAGTCATGTCCTCCGGATCCCGACCAAAGTCTGTTCCTCTTACCACCTTCCTTCTGAACCCATGCTTACTAGTCATCCTTGTGATCAGAATGTGGCTTCCGGGTACTGAATCTGTATGAGGGTTTCATTCACCTGACAGTTATATGCAGCAGATCTTTTTTCAAAACCTGACATCAAGGCACTCTACAAATTCGATTTATGTGTGTATACAAGTCTTCCTGAGTGGGGTTAACCACAGGTTCTCTGGGAGTAAAAAACGAGTTTTTGGAATAGCAGGTCTGAGGACCCACCCTGGGGCCATGGTGTAGACACTGGTCATAGCAGCCATTGAGCCTTCTCATAGTGACATCCTGGTATTACTTCCCCAAATGCATGTAATCTGAGGTTTTATTCATTTTTTCAAATTAATTGGAGAGATGAACATTTCCGATCAACTCTGCCTTGCCTTGGGGAGAAAAGAATGGCAGAAGCTTCTAACCCACTGTTAATTGGGATTTCGCTAAAATAGAACAGGCATTCCACAAACGGGGAGAGAGGGAGGAAAGAAGAAGTGAGAGAAGAGAGGGGAGAAAGGAAAAAGAAGGAGGGTTTTGGAGGGAAGCTTATTTCCTGAACACAGAGTCATTCGAGGATATCCTGTGCAGCAAATTAAACGGTCCTTCAGCAAGAATTTTGACAAGAAAATTTCATTAGGGATTTAAATCTCTACGGAAGCTCAAGTTGCTGCATTAAGATATGAAAATTGTGCAAATATTGTTCCTTAGAATAATGTTTGCTGCAGGTCATTGAGCTTCAGTCAATGAAATTAAGAGTGATAAATGTCCTAGTGGCAATAACAGGAGGAAGGGGGGGAGGGAGAGCCCAGCAGTTGAAGGCTCAGGACCTTGAGTCATCTGGATCAGCAGTTAGACTCCAGCATTAACTAGCTGCATGACCTCAATTGAGCAAGTTTATTTAACATCTTTGAGGCCTAATTTCCTCATCTATAAAACGAGAGTTGCCAGTCTCTCTGCTAGACTGTGACTGTGAGGGTTTAATGAGATAATCCAAGTAAGGCCCCCTGGCACAGTGCTGGGCACATGTGGGCTCTAAACACGTATCTGTGTGATTATACCGATGAGTCAAGGCAGCGAGCTAATGTTCATCCGCCACTGACTTCTCGTCATTCTGGGTTATAGCAGCCCATAGCAATAATAATCACCCTTCCCTGGGTGAAAGCCTGAGGCTCAGGGGCCAAGTGAATCTGCCAAGGTCACAGTGGTGTAAGTGCTTCCATTAGAATCATGCCCATGTTTATGTATCAATGTGTTTTTCTCCCTCACTAGATGGCGGGGGCCTCAGAGCCCAAACTCTGTGTGTACCTTTGTAGTAACAGAACCTGGCCAGTTAGATGGTCCCTGGTGGATGCTCAGAAAATACGGGTGGGGTGAATTCAGGACTGCATAAATAAATGGAGGCACGAGTGCATAAACGGTGCTATCATGCTTTTCCCATTTATTTTATTTTATTATTTTTAAAAAAGATTTTATTTATTTATTTGACAGAGGGAGAGAGCACAAGTGGGGGGAGCAGCAGAGGGAGAGGGAGAAGCAGGCTCCCCGCTGAGCAGGGATGCAGAGCTTGATCCCAGGACCCTGGGATCATGACCTGAGCCGAAGGCAGACGCTTAACCAACTGAGCCACCCAGGTGCCCCTCCTTTTCCCATTTGAACTCTGTCTCCGTGGGGACTTATCCATTGGGTTTCTCAGTGCTTTCTTTTTTAGTTTTTATTTCAAGGCTTTCTGGAGCTCTGACTCATAGAATCTTATGCCATTTTATAGGAAACAGGAGAAAAAGGGAAAAAAAAATCCATATACTTCCACAACCCAAAATACTGAAAGTTCTCTTTCAGCATTTCAGGATATATTTTATTTTTTTCTACCATTGGACCAAGGGATGTTCCTACTGCAATTTTATATGAAAATAATTTTCTATGTTGCTGTTTCATCTAATAGGAATATTTCTTACAGGTATCATTTTAATGGTAATTTAATAGAACATTATAGATATGCCATATGATATTTCACTTAAACATAGTTTTGCTGTTGGTTTTCAGCATGTGTCCATTTTTTCACCATTAGAAATACTGCTGCACTAAATTTTTTACACATATAAGACCTAGGTTTTCAGGCTAGTGACTGTGGTTAGAAGATCAGTTTTCTTGAAGGAGCACAGTCCTACTGGTAGGCCTCATCCTCAGTTTTGCAGAGATGGACTATGATATCTAAGTGAATGGCAAGGGTTTTATTAGATTGTCTAAAGAGAGATTATTTCACCTATTTTGTATCATATGCGAGTCCTGCCCCCATACCTTGTCCTCTATCCTATTGATAGATAATCCATGGCTGTATATGACAAGTAAAAAGGAAGGAATTAACGAAGGAAGGAAGAAAGGAAGAAAAGAGGGAGGGAGAAGGGGAGGGAGGGAAGGGAAGGAAGAAGCCTAAAGGGAAGCTATAATGAAAAAAACAGAAAGGAAAGGGGAGAAGAGAAGGGAAGGAAAGAGAAAAGAAAGAAGGGGGGGAAAACAGAGGGAAACTAGGTACATCAGCCAAAAAAAAAAAAAAAAAAAGAGGAAACAAGAAGAAAGAAATTAGCAAGCCCATTCTTCCATGGGCTTTTCAATATTCCAAATCCATGTCTCCAACCACAACCATAAGTTTGAGACATCTGCTTAGTGAGCGGAAAAATCTCAAGATGAAACAAATATAACACACTCTAGTAACTGTCCCCTATTAAGGTGATTCCTAGACACCAGAGCAGGGAGAGTTACGTTTGCAAGGAAATGAATAGTTAAGATTGTATCATAGCTCATCTTGCCAAGATAAAACACAATTAAATGAAATTAAACAGGGGCTCCTGGGTGGCTCAGTCATTAAGCGGCTGCCTTCAGCTCAGGTCATGATCCCAGGGTCCTGGGCTCAAGCACCACATCGGGCTCCCTGCTCCGCGGGAAGCCTGCTTCTCCCTCTCCCACTCCCCCTGCTTGTGTTCCCTTGCTCCCTGTGTCTCTCTGTCAAATAAATAAATAAATAATCTTAAAAAAAAAGGAATTAAATAAAACTTTTCCTTTTTAAAAACTTTGCATTTCCTAGGGAAATGTAGGTTAAAATTTGGCGCCCAGGGTTGGGGTGGGGTGCAAAATGCAAAATATGCATTTTGAGAAGATGTTGAAAGATGGTTAGAGATGTTCATTATACAGCAATGTGCTCACAACAGGACAACTTCTGTTTGTCATCAGTACACAATATTTTGTTTTACTTTGTCTTATGCATGTTTGGTATTCAAAAAACCATAACATTGCCTTTGTAATTTGGAAATACCTGTCATGACTCTCACTGAACTAAACTGCTGATTCGATAAAAATCTCCTTTCCATAGTGGTGATTCAATTGTAGCAGTCATTGAAAGAGCAGAAGATTATTTACAAATAAAGCAAAAAATTCACATTTGACCAGAATTGGTCAGAGTAGTATCAAATGTTACTTTTTACTTCATATATAAACAAAAAATTAAGGACTAGCAATATTTCTTAGTGACAAATTGTCTTCTTTCATGAATGAAAAAAGAATTTGCCAACTGTCCAGGAATCAGTGATATGCAAATAGTGTTGCTAAAGATGTTTTTTTTTTTTACAGTTTAAAAACTTCTTATATAATTTTAGATGCCTATTTTCTTACCTTAGTAAGTACGGTAAAGGTTAATAGGCTTAATATTAACACAGTTCCAAGTAAAGGGTAAGAACCAATATGAGACTGTAGTTTCCATAACATTCTGTTAGGTCAATAATGAGCTCTGTTCTGTTTCTATTTCCTTGCTCTGATAATGGGTGGTGGCGGGAGCCTAAATGCTAAGGGAACAAGGTTTGCTGGAGTTTCCAGTGTAGATCAGCAGTGGAGCTGAATCTGGAGACCAGGTCCCATCTCGGGAGAAGACCAGACTTAGACTTAGACCAAGTTAGTTCTGAGCGAGAGCTTTGAACATTAACTCCTGTCCCTTGGCAGCATTCAGAGACAAACGACTGAAATACAGCCTTCCAGCTGAGCTAGCAACCGTTGCTCAGAGTAAGCACTGCCTACATAATTGTGTTAGAGAAAGAAGAAAAATGCTTGACCTACTTGGATCCGATAAGATGGAATCAGTTTTCGGCAGAAATTGATCACAACGGACTCCTTGGTAGCCTTCTTTGCACCTGAGAAAAGGGGATAAATGACAAACATACGCATGTGGTTGTGTAAGATTTCAACAAGCAAAATAGCCATCAATTACACAAATGTGAGAACAGTACATTCATGCTTTTGCATTGTTTAATTCAGTCTTCTAACACTGACAGACGGATTTTAGCCTATTTACGTGCAGAAAACCCAGCACGGCTTTGCTTTTTTAGTTTTAGATGGAATACCTAACGATGAGCAAATTGAATAGCATTTTAAGATGGCCCTCGAAGCAATGTGAGTAATAGTTATCTTCAGATTATAATGCTGAATGCAGGTATATGCAGGTCTTTTCTTTATGCAATGCACTAGTCTCTCAAAGGCTGCAAATGCCCTTTTGGAAGAATATTTTAAGGGTCATTTTGCTAATAAAAATCATTTTCTGATACAAGTGATCAAATCTAATCAGGGCTACTGTTTATCTTCCTCGTGTTTTATATTAGTTTGTTCATTTGCTAATTTCACTTTTTTTTTTTTTTTTTTGAGGTAGCTATTCTTCAAGTCAGCATCGCCTAACTGCTTGGCCAGAAATAACAGCATTTATTTTAGATCTGCTAATATCTGAAAGGCATCCATGTCTACACGCAAGGTCTCTGTTGCATTCCCTCTAAACTCATATTTTTCCCTCCTCATTTTTCTCTTTTATATTCACAAACATGTGCAAACATTGGACAAGGCAACTTTCCTGAGGTGGGTGAAATTTGGAGGCCAGGAATATGCCTCGAAGCATCCTCAATGAGGCACGTCACCACAGCCCTGCCAGTCCTCTGCCGAGTCTTCACACAGCTCGCTTCATCAGGGCTGCGTGGCCACCTCAGACAGCCTCGGCTCATCAGCTGGCAGTTCGAGGAACAAACAGAGGCGATGCCCCCACACCTGCCTCTGTAAGCGGGGAGGTGGCATTTAGTGTTCTGCGGGAAGTTTAATCTGTCATGCTCAAGTTAAGCAGGGAGGCATCCATTGTTGCTTGTGGGATGAATCTGTCCTACTTACACAGGAGGAAATTGTGCTGCTAGCATAAAAATCAGATTTAAAAAACAATCCTCTGGTTGTTAGAAATCTATGAAATCAACAAAAGAATTCAAAGAGACTGTTCTGTCAGAGACGAGAGCTGTGAATTCTTTCTGCAGAATATGCTTTGTTTTTTGGGTGTAATAAAGTATTAGATAAGGTCTGTTGCAGTGGGAGCAGCGACTGAAGGGCGTGGAGGTAATTTTACTACCTTTCATTGTGAGCCAAATTGGAAGTCAGGTGATCGGGCAGGCTCTCTTTAACACCTTCTTAAGCCTGGCATTCTGGAGTGTATTTGGCAATTTTCCTCATTGACTAAGAACAAAGACTCCTGGTATATGGATACCCTAGATACCCAACCGGCTATTGAAAAAATTTGTTTGAGCAGCCACATATTTTCACAACTTTTTTTAATTCATTTATTGCACTTGAAATAAAGCAGGCATATCACTCAGTCTGTAATGGTAGAAAGTCAGAAAATACTTAGGACCGAATCACATTTGTTATGAAAAAATAAATTCCTGCTCTCCAAAAGTGGTCGTACAGCTGTTCGTGTATCTTTATTCAGAATTACCAGAACCACAGTGCTTTAATCTTCATTTCCCCAGAAATGATGAGTTATGGGCTGGGTGTGTGCTATGGCGCACATTCACGTTTTTGGAGGTTTTACTTCCAACATATGTGGGAGATTTGAAGCGCACTTTTCTCTTTTACTCTTTGCATCTTCATTTAATATGAAAATGGTATCCTAGGGAGATGGCTGCTTTTAAGGGAAAGTGCTTTTTTGTTTTGTTTTGCTTTGCTTTTTAAGGGGTTCTTTGTTACTTACAATGCATTATTCCATTTGTCTGTGGAAAGGAAACTATGAAAAGATGTTTGACATTTTTCTAGGCTTAAACTGATTTTCTGTGGGTGTGCGCCCACTTTGAAGAGCTCGGGCCTCATGGGGTATCTGGAAAACAGCACAGCAAGGGCCTTCAATGCAGCTTGATCCCTGTGTGCTGCAGATAGTCAATGATGATCCTGGAGGAGTCAAGCCAGGCTAGGAAACCCCCCTACAGGCTGTGTGACTGGCTACATAGCCAGTCCTGCTCTAAGGAGGCCGTGTCTCTGCTAATTGGTTGCTGAGTTTTAAGAATGACACATTAAAATTTCCATTTGAAAATCACACATATGTCACCTTGGTAAATTCAGACCCATCCAAATATGAAGACCGAATGGACCAGCAGGTAATGCCAATGCATCGGATTGAATTCATGATGATATTAAAGACAAAAAGCAAAGAAAAAAAAAAAAAAAGTCAAGATGCACATCTATTGCACTGATGGAGTTTGGTGGGCTTCTTTGGAGAAATATCATTGTATGTTTATTTTGGTTTTGGTTAGTCTTGGGAGGATTTTGAGAGTGTTTTTGTTCATTTTTTTAAGATGTTTGCTTTTTGAAGAATACAGGTATCAGTAAAACAGAAATTCATATAATAAAAAGGTCTTTGTTCATCTAAGACAGCATGCCAGAATTTATAAAATTTTAAAAATACATGTGTAATCTAATGATAAATGTTTTCTTTTCCTATTTTGCATTGCTTTCAAATCTCCATTCAATTCATCCAGTCCCTGGTCTATGAATTTCTTTATCCCTTAGAAACATTGTATCACAGTGATCGTATTTAAAAAAAATCCCAATATTCCCTGGTGGTTTTCCAGGTAAGTTTTGATTCTACAGCTAAATGGTGTAGGAGCAGGGAGTAGGCTCAGGACAGGAAATACAGTCAAGGATCACAAATAGTTATATAAAGAAAATGGGAGAATTATTATCAACAGTGAAACCACCACAGAACACACTCAGTCTGCAAGAGCTAAGACATTTTATCTAGAGAAAAAATTAGTCTTAAATTCTGTGTTTATCTACTCTCTGGTGAAGGAGAGGTCACTTCTGAAACCAGTAAATTCTTGATTATGTTGTTTGCTTTATTTCCAAATTTAAAAGGCAGAAGGGAAGGACATAGTTGAGGAGACAATGTCCAAAGCAAGGTAGGGCAGGTAGGAGGTTGAAGGGAGACTGCATTAGGGTAACCATGGACCAGAGACCTCAGGCTGCCAATGAAGTGGGGGGAAGAGGTTGGAGACCGAGCCCAGTATCTCTCTGCTGGTGAGCCTCAGGGCTGAATGACAAACGAGGGTCCTGACTGTCTACAGGGATTGGGCCCGTTGTGCAGTTTCAAATGCAGAAATCTCTTTTACTACTTTTTATATCCTTCCAGCTTGACCCTCGCCCCCCATCTCAGTTGTTCAGCTGTATCTAAAATAACAAGTTCTCCCTTCTATTCATCTTTCCTCTTCTATATTATCCCTGAGAAAAAGCCCAGTTTTAGTGAAAAGTTTTAAAAGGCAATCCTTGGGTGAAAGAGAGGAAGAGAATAATACTGGCAAAGATGAGAAAATATAACATGCATGATTGTCAGCTGGATTTCAATACTTGCTTTGTCTGGTGTGGTAAAGAAGAAGTGGTCAACACATCACCCAGCCTGGATGTGAAGGACCCAAAGGAAGAGACTTGTAAAACGGTCAATCACTTGCTGATGTTCCCACAGAAATCCCACTGCTAACTTCAGACCATTCCCATCTCCTCTCTTATAATTCGCTAAGCCAGTTGATTTCTTTGAACCCATTTCTTGAATAACAACTAAACTAGTGCTTAATCATATTAGTGACTTTGAGTGAAAATTAAAGAACCCTCACTTGTGACCAACAGCCTCCCTACATTTCCAGAGGATTCCTCCATTTTCCCTCTTCCTTTTGTTAGAAAAACAAAACAAAATAACACAAAAACAACCCGAAAAATGTTCCACTGAGGGAACTGTACTAGCCTTACTCCTCATTTGTTGATTTCCTGGTCATTTACTCATTAATGGAAGGTGTCATCATTGTTTCACTGCACTATTCTCCAGTCCTACTCTGTCTTTATTGTCAGGGTATTGATTATGCACACGGATGGCCCAGCCAATACACGGTCTCTAAGCACATGTCTTCCTCTTGTTTATCATAATGATTCACAGTGCTGAGTTTATAGTCTCACTTCTCTGCTTAGTATGTGCATAGATGTACTTTACACAAATCACTTAACATCCCTGTTTCCCAGTTTCAACCCAAATAAAACATGAGTGACGCCAGGAAGGAGAAAAATGAACAAGCACACAGAGTTGATATTCTACACATGCATTTTGGCCATTTTTATGACTACAGGCCTTATACCTGCCATATCTTCAAAGATGTATTTGACATAATTTACAGAGAGAAACGTATGAAGGATAGAAACATGTTCAACTGTTTGCTTCAATACCTGTGTAGTGCCTGGTCTCTGCATTCACTTTAGAGAAAGTATACATTGCTTTCTTATTGGAAACTTGATTTTAGACATAAAATTTGAACTAGCAGAAATCAATTAACTTCACAAGAGAAAAGGTGGCAAAATGTGTGGGTTGTTTCCTGCCCATATCAACTTATATTCATAAAAAAAAATGACAATTACTCTTTGATGTTACAGGAAAGTAGACACTTTGTCAGTGATATACAAGTCTGACAATTTTAAGGAGCCTATTAAACACTGATTTGAAAAAAGAACAACCCCTCCAGGTATTCTTCTCTATCTCCTGCCAATTCTCTTCAGCCTCAATGTCAGAACTTGGTTGGGGAAAACGGAAAGATCATTCGGCATTTAAACTTTACATTTTGGAGGCAGGCTGGTTTGGAGCACTGCCTGGTTTTAAATCCAGAATCAGCTGTTTGCTGGCTATATAGGCTTCTGTGCGTCCTTCCCTTCAACTGTAAAATGGAGGTAAGAATAGTAGCTCTCGCCTAGAATTATTATTAAGAATAAATTATATAATACCTGTGGCTCATGGTAAGCACTCAATAAATGTTAGGTTTTGATTTTTTGTTTTTTTTTTAAGATTTTATTTATTTATTCATGAGAGAGAGAGAGAGGCAGAGGGAGAAGCAGGCTCCCAAGGAGCAGGGAGCCCGATGCGGGACTCGATCCCAGGATGCTGGGATCATGACCTGAGCCGAAGGCAGACGCTTAACCATCTGAGCCACCCAGGCGCCCAGGTTTTGTTTTTTTTTAAATATTCTTTGAATTTGAAATCATCATCACAGCTTTTCCAGTGGGGAAACAGAATCCAAAGGTTAAGTATCTGATTCCCCACATCTCACAACCAATAAGTATTTGACCTAGAGGCAAACTTAACTGGGGATGACTTTAAAGTCTTCACTTGATCCCTGGCATTTGTTGACATTCTTCATGGAACATCACAGGAATTTCCATTCTTCATGGAAAAACAATACATAAATCATTATATGCCCAGCTACCTTTTCTAAGATTAGTATTTGAAAATCATGGCCCAAATATCATGAACTGAAGCCATTATTTAACAGTAAGAATTAAAGACCTAGATTTGTAAGTTATTATCCAATCTCAAAATGTCCTTAAGCAAACCATGTCACAGAAACTAGTCACTGATTTAAAGGCAAACTTCTTAAGCTTCATGTTAATTTAAAAGATAATCACTTGGGATGCTCAGTCAGTTAATCATCGGACTCTTGCTGTTGGCTCAGGTTCTGATCTCAGGGTCGTGGGATCCAGCCCCACTGTCAGGCTCCCTGCTCAGCACAGAGTCTGCTTGTCCCTCTCCCTCTGCTCCTACCCTACTTGCGTTCTCCTCTGTCTCTCTAATAAATAAAAATAAAGTTTTTTTAAAATAAATAAATAAATAGATAGATAGATAGATAAATAAATAAATAAATGGTAATCACCAACTATGGACGGGAAGACTCTTCAGGGGCACTATTATTAAAGAATGATAATGACATCTCTTGATTTCAGACTAATTTTTGATTTCAGCCCTCAGTTAAAAATCAAAACCAAAACCAATACAAACAAAAACACAGAATAGAGGTCAGCAGGGCAAGTGAATTGCCCAGCATTGAAAAGATGGGAAATACAAGAGCCAGAATTCCCTACCAGGTCTCCATCTGAATGCAAATGGGTGTTGGATGGACCAGGAACTTTTTCTAGGTAAGAGTCTGCTGCCTAGAGTTATTAATGGTGTTAGAGCACATTGCCTTCCCTGCCACTCACTGTTGAAGATGAGATCTAGGTCTGGCTATGGAGAATATTGAGAAACTGATTAGTGTAAGCTTTCTTTAACTGACTTTAAAATTTAATTAAGTGGTCTTATTTAAAAGGAGTACTAATTAAGACAGCAGGATCTTTAAGTTAACCGATTGGAATTAAAATTACCTACAGATTGGCTGTAGGTACAGCCTTTCCAAAATCATTTCAACTATAACTGGAAGATTTGGAATTGCATTATTTTAAACTGCAAACCACCTTCAAACTCAAGAAAATTTTCCAATGTGTTATCGATAGCTTTCAAAAATATCACAAATTCCATGGCTGAGGCAACTGTTGCTTATAATGTCATTCATCTTACAAGTATGATGTTTCCTGCTAATGAAGTTTTATCTGCCATCTTAAGAAAGCGTAGAGATTTATTTTTGAAAATTTCCCTTCAGCAAAGTTTGAATTCAAAAGTAGAGGGAGGCCAGTTATTTCATCATAAGACCGCTATGATTTCAGAAGTGAATCTGAAAGCATCTGCTCAAAACCAGGAGGCATGCTGCATTCTGTTAATATTTGGGCCCTAAAGACAGAAACAAAAAGAATGATTGAAAGTCAGAGAAGTTAAAAAATTTTATAACAAATACGTACTTACTCAAATGCAAGTTCTTCTCAACTATATGTAGAGTATCAGGGACTTGTATTCAGTAGCCACCCAGACATTCCATTGGTCAAATCACTATCGCAGAGATAGCAACTCATTTACATCAAGTCATTTTACTCCCTGATATGGCAATTCATTTTTGGACAATCAGTGGCTGAGGAGTTCATTCTAAATTCATGTTTTGGCCTTTATAGAGATTTCTGCCCCTATTCGGTCAAGAGCCTCACCTCAGACTTACTACCTCATTGACAAAATTAAAACACGTAACATAGCATTAGGGTGCTACATAGGTTAGGGTGTATAGCAATATTATCCAATGCAGCTATGTGGGCTGAAAAAGTCAATTTAGCTTTGCTTTTACTGCATCTAAAATAAACCATAATCTCTTTTTAGGCTAAGAAGATAAATAAAGGAGTAATATATTGGCATTCTTGCAAAAAGACTTTATATTTCACTGTCACACTGAGGGTACTAAAATACTAATTGCCCTTCTCAAGAACGAAAGAATTAGGGGGTAATAAGGACAGGGAGGGTAGATGGAGTTTTGCTTCGTCAATTCAAATTTGATTGAGAAAATGCTACATTACTAATTTCCTGGCACACACAAAATCTGTTTTGACAAATGTGAGATTCTAGTTTTCAAGGGTGGTAGCCAGTTACGGTGGAAGAGGCATGTCCTTTGCATATAAGATGATCCCCAAGTCTGCCACACAGAATTGTGACAGAGGTCTGCCTGTCTGCCTGTCAGAGAGGTTGACCTCTCTGAGGTCTCAGGTGTTCATCTCTGTCCTAATTCAGTGCATGTTTGGGCCCGTGTGCACACACTCAGACATGCAGGCACAGACATATGTCACCCCTCTTCCTTGAAAATATGTCTAATAATCAGAAAATTTAGGCAGACGATTTAGGTTCTAACATAAAAATCAGCAGAGATTCAGGCTCTCTTCCCCTACTTCCCTAGTTAATGGAAAATTCCCCTGACTGCCTTTGCTATTTCCCAGCCAAGAGAGGACCGGGATTTATTGTCACATCCACTCCCTATGATTCCTCTTTATTATTTTCACTTACGATGTTTTAAGATTGAGAAGTTAGCCAATCACAGACTTTCTCTGATGCTTCAGGTCCAACATCAGCAGATTCCTTCACTTGTCTCTACTTGCTTGGAATTAGGAGAGCGATTGACACACATGTCCAGACAAGTCAATGGAAGAAAGGCAATGACCATCCCTGTCCTCCCACAGTTCAGCAGGAAATATAAAACTCAGCCAGAGCAAAACATGTTAATGTTGCTATCAGTCAGCTTGGGCCACCATAATAAAGCATCACAGACTGGGTGGCTTCAACAACAGAAAATTATTTTCTCCCAGTCTGGAGTGCAGAATTGCAAGATCAAGGTGCCAGCAAGGATTGTGTCTGATGAGGGCTCTCTCACTGGGGTGCAGATTGTCACTTTCCCACTGTGTCCTCATACCATGGAGAGAAAGAGCTCAATGCCTCACTTGCTCTTCCTCTTCTTGACTTTTGATAAACAACAATGATTTATGTAAGTGTGTCACACATATAATATTTGGAACACACTCATACTAAGAATGTATTCATTCTTTAGGAGAACTTCAAATTTAACTGGGTGTGCTGTATTTTAGTCTCTAGATCTGGCAATCATAACTGTATGACAGTAAAAAGAATGTGAATAATAATAGAAGAACCATCAGTAAGAACACCCAGATTAAAGTCAGTGTATAATAATTTTGCTATAACTATATCCTGTTGTGATCAATTTAGCAATCTCTTGTTTTAAGGATAAGGAGCCTGGGCACATTATATTTACTTCTATCAACCACATAAGGGACATAATGAGCTCACAGAGTCTGGAAGGGGAAAATAGGAATTTCAATAGCTAGCTCTTAAATGGCCAAAGGATTGAAAGAATATGTCAAGAATGTGATGAAGAGCAAATGAAGTAACGTTGTTTGTAAATGTTAGGTGCAGATTTGTGACTTGATTGTGTGGATCACTAGCTACTACTTCGCATAAATTCTGAATCAGCTGTAGGAGTATGCTGGCCAGCAGCCCAAGTGAGACCAAAGGAAGAAAGGCATGCTCCTGCTTCATTCTGCATCTCCCTTTCCTGAGTATAAATTTAATACACATGCTATAGCAATTGAAAAGCAGTGAACACAGATACAGATACATAACATAGACAGTGATAACCTAAAAATCCAAGAGAAGACATAAGAAGACACTCTCCTGGAGGACTGTGAGGGCCTTTCTGGAATTCATGGTTCTCAGAAGGAAACAGTGAAAGAGTTTGTTATCAACAAGAGATCAAAGAGGCCAGCCTTGTTCCCTGCCTGTGTAGTGTGGGTGATTCCCTGCAGCAAAGCAGTACACAGCTTGATAAGGAAGAGTGAAAAGAAAATAAATCTGAGAGATAAGTCTTATTTAAAAGGCATCTTTATGATTGGCATTATAAAGGAGAGACGGAGCTCATTAGCAAACGAACTGATAAAACCATTCACAGCATGCTTCAAAAAGAAGTGGTAATAATTATTGTCTCTCTAAGAAAGGGGGCAAAATATCCATACAGTGTCATTCACAAATCCCTTTACAGACATCACAGTACAAGCTGCAAAAAGTCCCACAGGTTTCTGATTTAATTAAGTGAAGAAGGCAAGAAAGATTTTTACAGTTCACACGCCTGGATCATAGAAGGTTCTACATGAAACATGATTTTTTTAAAAAGCCATTTTAGAGACCCCTAGAGTTTGCTGAACCCTCATTCAACAGCATAATTTTCCCTGTTTCTCCCAGGATATTGTACAATCGACTAAAAGGGTGCAGCATTTCTGCCGGCGAAAGGAAGTGGGCAGCTTTGATCAGAATTCACAATAATATTTCTCCCTTGTGTGATAAATGATTTACTGCTGAGGATAAATGGATATAATCTTTCATTATGTATGACATTCATCAGCAACAAGGAAGCTTTGGACTGAATGGAAAGTGATTTCATATTAAAAGCCTCATGCAACTCAGACTGAGATGAAAGTGAGGTCTTGCCTTGAAAAAAAAAAGTGGCTCAGGCTTGTAGATTTAAATGGATGCTCAGTCAAATATAATCGTTACTCTAAGTCTGAAAATCTGTTAGGAGGAAGCCAGGGAATTATGTGACTAGGTCAACCTCAATTTTGCATAAAAAGCCCCATTTCTTAACCACACTGTTCTATTTACTTAAATGTGTCATTAAGACCAACTCTGAGGACTGAGAATAGCCAGAGAACCAGGTAGGGAGGAGAGAGAGGAGGTGGGGTGGGATGGAAATGACTTAAATTTCCATTATCATAGAGAGTCAATGCACCATTTCCAAAGTAGATAAATCAAGAAAGAGAGACAGTATGTTATTTAGAGATATGAAGTTAACCACTAGGAAAATGCCAAATAAAGATGGTTTAATAAGCTTGCCTTTGTATGAAAGTTCAGGAGTGGGAGAGACGGTGCGGGGGGAGTCGTGGGAGGAGCAGAGAGAGGAACAAGCAGACTCCATGCTGAGCGTGGAGCTCCATGCAGGGCTTGATCTCAAGACCCTGAGATCATGATCTGAGCTGAAATCAAGAGTTAGACGCTTATCGGATTGAGCCACCCAGGCGCCCCAAAATGATTCCTGTTCTTGGTTTTACTGACTTTTTAGGACCCAGTTGTAATATTGCATCTTTATTTGATTTGCTTTTCTTTCTTTTCTTTCTTTCTTTCTTTCTTTCTTTCTTTCTTTCTTTCTTTCTTTCTTTCTTTCTTTCTTTCTTTCTCTCTCTCTCTCTCTTTCTTTTCTTTCTTTCTTTCTTTCTTTCTTTCTTTCTTTCTTTTTCTTTCTTTCTTCTTTCTTTCTTTCTTTCTTTCTTTCTTTCTTTCTTTCTTTCTTTCTTTCTTTTTCTCTTTCTTTCTTTCTTTCTTTCTTTCTTTCTTTCTTTCTTTCTTTCTTTCTTTCTTCTTTCTTCTTTTATTTTGGAGAGAAAGAGAGAGAAGAGAGTGCAAGCCAGGGGGAGAGGGGTAGAGGGAGAGAGAGAGAGAGAGCATCTCAAACAGGGCTGGATTTCACAACCCTGGTATCATGACCTGAGCTGAAATCAAGAGTCAGGCACTTAACCAACAGTGACACCCAGGAGCCCCCGTTTGATTTTCAATAACAAGAATTTCCCAATACTGTAGTATATTTTAGAAGCAAAAAGATGTAACATGAAAGACAATGGGAAGAGATGAGAAGACAAGCCACAGACTGGGAGAAAATATTTGTAAAAGACACATCTGATAAAGGACGGTTATCCAAAATATACAGAGAACTCTTAATACCCAACAATAGAAAGCAAACAACCCAATTAAAAAATGAGCCAAAGGCCTTAAGAGACACCTCACCAAAGAAGATACCCATGGCAAATAAGCATATGAAAAGATGCTCCACATTATATATCATTAGGAAAATGCAAATTAAAACAACAATAAGATACCACTACATACATATTAGAATGGCCAAATCTAGAACACTGACAACATCAAATGCTAGAGGAGTGGTGGGGCAACAGGACCTCCCTTTCATTGGTATGAAGAATGCAACATGGTATTTCTGAAGACAGGTTAGCAGTTTCTTACAAAACTGGACATATTCTTATCATGTGACCCAACAATCATGCTTCTTGGTATTTACCAAAAGATATTGAAAACTCATGTATACAACAACCTGCACATAGACATTTATAGTGGCTTTATTCATAGTTGACAAAACTTGGAAGTAACCAAGATGTTCTTCAGTAGGTAAGGGGGTAAATAAACGGCGGTACCTCCACACAATGGAATAATATTCAGGGCTAAAAAGAAATGAGCAATCAAGGTATGAAAAGGCAAGGAGGAAACTCAAATACATATTACCAAGTGAAAGAACTCAGTCTGAAAAGGCTACATATTGTATGATTCTAACTATATGACACAATGAAAAAGGCAAAAACTACAGAGACTAAAAAAATCAGTGGTTGCCCAGGGCTTGTGGGGTGAGAGATGAATAGGCAGAGCACAGAGGAGTTTTAGGGCAGTGAAAATACCCTGCATGATAACATAATGATAGATGTATGCCATTAGACATTTGTCCAAACCCATAGAATGTACACCAAGAGTGAACCCAATATAAACTATGGACTCTCTGTGATTATGATGTGTCACTGTAGGTTCATCAGTTGTAACAAATGTACCACTCTGTTGGGGATGTTGTTAATGGCGTAGGCGATGCATGTGTAGGGACAAGGGGTACGCGCGAAATAACTGTGCCTTCCCCTCAATGTTACTGTGAATCTAAAGTTTCTCTTAAAAAGTAAAGTCTTAATAAATATATATATGTCAAATATAAATTTATTTAATAAACAATTAAATATCTAATAAAGTTAAATATTAAATTAAATAATTTAATAAAAATTAAATAAATTATTAAATAAATATATTTATTAACTATAGAAATATCCAAATTAAACTAGATGAGTAAGGATAGTTTTTGACCCACATCTAAATGTTTTCTGATACTATAGAATGGTGGAGTTAGAAGACATCATAAAGAGTCTGTTCTAACCACCTCATTTTCTGGAAGGCAATATTATAAAACAAAGATGGGGACTTGCCTAAAACATCAGAGGCCACAAGGGGTAGAACAAGAATTAGAGCCCATGGATTTTGTTCCTAAATCCAATGTTTCTTCTGCTTTTTAACATTTCCTCTTAAAAAGCAAAGATGTTCCTAAATCCGCATGCCAGACTTCTCAGTGTCTTTCCAGTTGAAAGCATATATTTTACTGAAGATCAGTCAGCACAATTCAACTGGCTAGAGTTCTGGTAACCAAGCAAGGTCAAAAAGAGGTGGCAATATCGATGTCACTAGCTTGGACAAGAATGGATAGTAAAACATATTCTAAAACAGAATGTCATATGGAAATCAGGAAAATCACACAAGAGCATGAGGAAAGATGGGTAATCTTAGAGAAGGCACATAAGGGAATATTCTTTCTAACAGTGATATGGGTAAGATTCTTGACCTGTAATTCAAACAAAGGAAAATACAACCTGGTACAAGTAAATTTACAAAAATTAAGTTAACATCCGTAGATGGTAAATTCAAAATAGAATTCTAAGGAACGTTACTTAGCTGGAGTGTTTGGCAAGCTAAAATGGCAACTCAGGTAAGCAGTGACTTGAAATGGATAAAACACGATGATGATTTTTGAAAAGCAAAAATAATAATAAATAAAAGTGCGAGAGAGATTCACTTAATTGAGTTACAGGTGACATATTTGATGTTCCTTTATGTGTTTCACATAGGAGTAAATCAACAAGAAAGTGCTATCAGAAAGTTCTTCTACATCTTGTAGTGTGACAGATGAAGAGAGATCTAACCTCCTCTATTCAGAGCACAGTGCTGAAATCTCTACACAGGTTAGCTGAAGTAATCCTCATGAAGCTGATAATAAGGAGATGTGGGTACCACTATTTTACAGATAAATAGATTGAAATTGAGAGAAATTAATTTCTGTGTCCCAGGGCACATGAAAAGCATGTGTTAGAAACTGGATTTGACATCAGTGTAAACTGACACTAGAGACTGTCTATTGCTTTATCCCATGTCGTTCTTGACCATTCAGATAGTATTATACATATTTTTAAGTGGCCCATTTCATTATTAACTATCTTCTGAGGAAGAGAGGGCCTATCATTGTATACTTATTATACAGATAAAGATAAAAGTGAAACTAAGAGTCTAATGACTTGCCCACAGTTATATAATGGCATAATTTAATTAATCTGAAAATTCACGCTTATTCAAAATTAAATATACTGAGAAAGAAAGAGGTGGTATATCTGGAAATGGAAATCTCTTTAAATATCCAAAATAAGGACATTTAATAGAAAATTGATGAAGCAAGTGAAGAAAACATGAGAAGATAAACAGAGAACAAAAAGGTAACACAGGGATGGGCAACAGCATGAAATCACTCTCACCCACAGGCTGATGGGACAAAGGGAGAAGTCTGAGTCAAGGAAACCAGGTTGAATCCATGAGGTCTATCATACAGGAGCTTGAATCCTAAATGAACTGCTCTTGGAAAAAAAGCCAAGAAACAGAAAATAAAAAGCAAAGAGAGAAATTAGAAATAGAGGCCTGCCTTCGAATTCAGTGCCTTCATTGGCCACTCCACTCAGAAGCCATTCGTCAAGAGAGCCTGGGAAATGTAACTTCCTGAGACAGTGCACAGAATAGGAGAAGGGCCAGGGTATGGATTTAGGAGCAAACATGTGACTGATCAGCAGGGTTGGTCATATACGCTATACACTCTATATAGCACATAATAAGCTATTTATCTACATACCTGTATCTACATAACATGAGCACCCATGCACATTATTACCATACCAGCAGCAGAAATCCCTTTCCCCGATCTTTCTAGGTAACAGAGATCTCACTAAACGTATAAAAGACATCATAGTAGGCCTCTGCATTGGTCCTCCTTAGGAGTCTGCACTACTCCTTCTAGAACTGGCACCCACCTCCACCACACTCATGCATGCACAGGCACCAACACTTACAGTCACACCCTGCTCACAGCTCCTTGGGGAAAGTGATTTATCCCTCTGGGCACTCATTTCCTCCTTTGCCAACAGGGCTAATTGCCCTGGCCTGGTGCACAAAAGAGAGCTGTGCCTATTAATTACTTAAAGCTCATAAACTCTTTTGAAGATGAAAAGCTCTAGTTTTCTTATTCTGTTCCTTGGCTTCAAATAAAAAAAGCTACATTATATAAAGGTTTCTGGGGGATTTATTACCAGACCTCCATCTGAAAAAAGTCACACCACAATTACAACTTTAATGACCTACTCTAAAACTTCCCAAGGCTACAACATAATTAGTCCATTTTATAATTAGTACTTTAAGAAAATCATTTGTCAGAAGTAAATAAGAAGTGACTGAAGCTCCTGGAAGTAATCTACATTATTTGATGTGGAAAAGGGAGGAGTTGCATTTATGAAGTGGCTACAATTTCCTAGATTTTGTGCTAGACTCTTTATATAATTACTGTGCCTATATATCCCACCCAGTATGGTTAGGTCAGGACTATTTTATTTGTGGTTTTAAAGGTGAAAAGAAGAGGTTTGGAATGATTAAGTAATTTGATCAAGTCATAAAGCTATAGTGAGGTCTGAAGTTGTGATTTGTGTCTAGGGCTTTTTGCCTATAACTCCTCATCGCTGAATATTTGAAAGCTTTTAAATTACTTTTCCTTTACCCAGAGCTGTCAACTCATATGTTAGAACCTTTAGTGTCAACAGTAACCTTTGTGTGAACAGGAGGTAGATATTGAACAGTCAAGGAGAAATAATCAGAATCAATAAGAGGACTGCCCTGTTTTTAGAATATAGAAACCATACCTAGAATAGAAGGTTTACTTGTCACCCTTTAATAGGGACAATGGAAATGAATATTTAGAGGAACATGTTGGTGAACCATAGAACTGGAGATCATCTCCTTTGAGGGAAAGAGAGTGTGGTGGTTTTCATCTCTAGATGACGGCTAGCTTGGGAACCTAGGTTTAGTCTTGTTCTGTGAGGCCCTGATATAGAGAAGGGCCTACAGGTGAGTGGGAGTGGAAGGGACTGAGATAGCGGCTCAACATACAGAAAGACCTGTTTACAGATCAGACAGAAGTGGAATGTTACCACAGAGGCCTGAGAACCACTTGGTTGAAAAATTCATTATTCCTGTATTAGTCAAGATCCATTCTGTTTGTGGAGATTACGTGAAAGTTTTCTCTCTCTCTCTTTTTTTTTAAGATTTTATTTATTTATTTGACAGAGAGAGTACAAGCAGGGGGAGGAGCAAGGGGAGAGGAGAAGCAGGCTCCCCACTGAGCAGGGAGCCCAATGCAGGACTCGATCCCAGGACCCTGGGATCATGACCTGAGCTGAAGGCAGATGCTTAACCAACTGAGCCACCCAGATGCCCTGTGAAAGCTTTCTCTTATGCATGATTCAGTGTCTTTCTACAAATGAAGGATACTGGATGAGAACATTAAAGAAGCAGATAATGCCAAAAAATCTGCTTAGAGAGTATTCCGTCTTTAAAACTCATGCTCACTGTTTGGTAGGAGAAGTTATTTACTTAATACAAGCTTATGGTCTAGGACCAACCCTTAAATGGACCAAAAAGTTTGTAGATATAAAACCTACTTATAGTTTCATACACCTATACATGTTTTAGGTATTTATTTTCTTTATTTTGATTAGGATTTGGTCTTAAATTTAGCCCACATAAACCAATGAAAGAACTAGTAAAAGACTAGTTGTAATTTAAAAATGTATGATTTCATAGTAATAAATGCATTTTTATTGATTAAACAGAAACCACTTTCCTCAATAAAAATGGTTTTTAAAACTACTTGTTTTAATATTTGATAATTTTGAGCATCTATATTCTGGTGATCAAAGCTTTTGAATTTCCTATTATAGGATAAGTTATTTCAGGGTCTAGTCCACCAGTTGTTCTCTATGGGACCCTTTAAATTATATATAAACACCTTTGTAATCAGTGGTAATCAGTTTCCACCCTAATTTTCTTTCCATGCTATTAGTAGATATAGATGTATCTATATGTAGAATAGATATAGAGTTGTACACTTGGAATGGGCATACAGTGTGGGAGTCTCTAGGGCTTATGATTTCTTCCTAATGGCTTTCGTCAATAATTATGTGCCTGTGATGAAATGAATCAGAGCCTCGTTTTTGTTTGGACAAAGAAAAGTTAAAATTATCAGACATCACTGAATCTCACTTCAATTTTAGTTATAATCAGGAGAACACTTTGAGTCCAATCATTGAGAATTGTGTGTGTTCTGAGTCTCAGTACCAGTGCTATTGTGAAGAAAGCTATAAGTGATCTCTCTCTCTCTCAACCTCTCTCTCTCTGAGGTTCACATCTGCCTTAACAGATTGTAATTCTGAGATATATGGAGGTGTGTGTGTTGTTTGGGTTTGGGTACAAACAATTTCATGTGAGAGCAGTATGTCTCTATATAACGTGTGTATTTTTAAATATTTATTTTTCCCACAGTGGTGTGGAGGTTGGGTGGGAGAGGTCTGAGACCGGAGGCAGGGAACCCAGCTTGCGATGCCTGTGGTGGTCCCCACAGAACATAAGACTGTGGTTTCCCAGTTCCCCATCCACACTGGAAGCCAGAGACAAGCAGATCCCCTGCTAGCTCTTTTTTTCTTTTGAAGCTGTATTTTACATATTACTTTATGTCTGTGATCTACATTTATGATAAGATAATATTTCTTCTTGGAACACATACAGACTTAATACTACCTCCATTTAAAAATCTACCTTAATGCACATAACAATAAAAAAATTTAAAAATAAACAAATAAATAAATAAATAAATAAATAAATAAATAAAAATCTACCTTAATGCTACATATCTAAAATATTCTCTGTCTGAAGTCCTCCTGCAGTTGTTTTCTATATCATTATTCTGCCAATTAATCAGATTCTTGTATCAGTTCTACAGAATTTAATTCATATCAAAACAATCTCAAATTCACTTATGCTTACATCATTACCTTCCAATGACACTGTCTCCTTCATTCAAAGATTTGACATATTCTTTAAAAATTAATAATAATAGTAGTAACAATGTTAACTGAACATTCGGAATGGCAATAGCAATAAGACAGACACTTTATATATATTATCTTTAACCCTCTGCCCTGTGGCATTCCCATTTTGATTTCCACTTATTTTTTTAAAGATTTATTTATTTATGTTTTGAGAGAGAGAGCACGCACATGTGCGCACACACACGGGAGTGGGGGGAGGGGCAGAGGGCGAGAAGTTTCAAGAAGACTCCCCGCTGAGCGCAGAGTGGGGTCCGGGCTTGATCTCAGGACCCATGAGATTATGACCTGAGCTGAAACTAAGAGTCAGAGGCTTGACTAACTGAGCCACCCAGGCACCTCTTGATTTCCATTTATTTGTTGAAGAAACCAAGGCTCAAATGTTTATATATGTATATGGAAATAGCAGCTAGAAAGAGCAAAAATAAATGCACCACTGTGGAAGTTAAGTGACACATTTTCTGTCACTATAACACTCAAGCAGAGGTGGGATGACAACTTGTCCGGGGTACCATCGAAAAGAGTCAAGATTCACACCCAGGTCTTTTAAACTCCTACATCTGTCTTCTTTTTCCTGAACCCTACTCAAAAATTTCAGTTTCACTACATAAAAGCTAAACAGTGGTAATGATGATGGGGAGTTACAGAAGAGCTTCTCCAGTTTATATAGTATTCAGAAGATAAAAGTTGAACACTTGCAACGAAAATCTTATTTTTGGTTTTAATGTTTAAGAATACATAGTCAGGAATACTATAAAACAGAGTTAACAGATGTTACTAATCAAGAGATGTGGACTTTCCTCTATGTCATGTCAGTTAACCACTGATTTGACTGGTAGGGAAAAGAATCATTTAAATATATCTGCATTAGTAATATAAATAAGAACTGTATGCAGTGCTGATTAAAAACTCTTTTCTGATATGCCACGATGTTCTTCCTGTTAGACAGTTAGCAATAGACATCAATCCCTGTGTACACTTGGCAATTTTCTTACCTTGTGTGAAAACCTGATTTTTTTAAATTAGGGCATGATCCATTCCACAGGCAGGGAGAATTAAAGGTAATCATAGTTAAACTGAAAAGGGTAAGGCGTGTTTTATATAAGATCAATAGTTTATGTAAATCAGAAAAAAATCAGATTTGGCTTTTTAGGAATAATAAAAATAAATGCAAAGAAAAGTAGGCAAGAAGCATGAGATATGGTTACTTCCACACTATGCCTTTCTTTGTCCCTGAAACAGAGCTAGTTCTGCAACTGCTCACAGCAGCCATCTTAGTGTGGGAAGGAATGTTCACTTTGTGAGAGGAGCATTCCAGTCTCATTTTCAGGAGAAACACATGAGATGAAATGACTCCTGTTTTCCAGAGGCAAATATCAAGAGGCAGAATAATAAACAAATCTAATCCATGGCAAACCTGAGTGTTGCCATATTCATATTTTGAGCCACAGGTTTAACACTAGCCAGTCTTAAAATATAATTTATTTTTTCACAAGGAAGTCCACAGTGGTCCCTAATCTTTTAACAGTCCTTTATAAAAAACACCATGCCCCTAGTATGGACTCGACAAATTCTCTGCATTAATATTCTTTATGATTCCTTCATCACTCTTCACACCCAGGGCAGTGGGAGGAGAGTTTGGTTTCTTTACACGAGGTTCTTCATGTGAGAAAAATAGTCAGGGTGTCACCTCCTTGAAAACTCCAACATCCTTTCAGTTGCTAAGGCAAAAACCTTTGGCAGTATCCATGACTCCTCTCCTTCTACCACACTCCTTATCCAATGGCAAGAAATATGTTAGGCTCCCCCTGGAACTATATGTACATCCTATCACTTCTCCCCACCAACAGGACCACAACTCTTCCTTGGATTACTGATGTAGCCCTTCACCTGGTCTCTATATTTTTGTCCTGGCACCCTTATGTTTACTTTCAACACAAAGGTCAGATAATCCTTTTAAAACATAAGTCACATCATGTGATAAGAAGTCACATTATCCTCAGTGCAATTCCCTAAGTCATGAAAATGAAAGAGAGAGTCCCTTTAACGACCAACAAGGTCCTCCTGTCCTCCGGTCACCCCTCTACCATGTCTTTTATGACTCTTCCAGACCATGCCACTCTAGCCACAATAGCCTCTTTGAAGTTTGTCAAGAATATCAAGAACACTCTTGTGTTCCCTCTACCTGAGATGCTCTTCCAGGCATCTTTGTGGCAAACTCCATCATGTCCTCAAGACTTGGCTCAGAGGGCACCTTCTTAGTGAGCCCTCATTGACCACTGGAACCTGCCTCTCATCTGTAACCCTCAGCCTCTCTACTTCCTCTATGTTTGTTCCCAAAGTGTGCTCTTCAAACCAGCAGCACAGCACCTCCTGAAAAGTTGTTCTGCAATAGAAATGATCCGCATCCAGCCCACACTTGAATCAGAAACTCTGGGAGTAGAGGACAGCAATCTGTGTTTTTATAAGCCCTAGAGGTGTTTCTGATCCACCCTAAGGTTTGAGATTTGCTGTCCTATAGTGACAATATAATAATATAGTTTCCAATATTACTTCATGGGAAAATATTAGAAGCTTTCCCTTTCAAGTCACATATAACAAGGATGCCTGAACTCAACACTTCAATTAGTTTCCCGGTGGTTTTGGCCAGCAAAAGAAAAATAGAAAAATAAATACAGTTTAATAAAATACACCAATTTTTCCAAGACATTATAATCTCTATTAAAGTATCAAACTCTTAAAATTAATAATGAATGTCATTAATCTTGCTTGGCAAAATACAACATATAAAATACTTGCTTTTCTATATCCCACTAACAAATATTTAGAAAAGGGATTTTTTTTAAAAAAAGAAATCCCTTTCAAAATGGCAACTAAAATTACGAACTACCATCAAATAAATCTAACCAATGGTGCATAAGATCCTTTTGGAGAAAATAATAAAACTACATGAAGGATCTAAAAAAATATTTATCTAAATAGAGAAATATGAAAGTATTTCATTTTCCTGAATGGATAAGCCAACATCATCAAATGGCAATTCTTCCAAATTTATATACAAGTTAAATGCAATTTCCCCATATGAATGTGCGTGCATGTGTATGTCATGTATGTAAGATGCAAAAAATTAGCATATAAAGTGTGAAAGTAGTAAGTTAGTTGATGGATAGATAGGTAAAACTTCGAAGACACACAAGGTGAAGGAGATTTGCTTTACAAGATACAAAGACTGGTTATGAAGACAGTGTGAAATTGGATCACGTGATAAATAGATCAGTGGTTCATGGAACATTTGAAGTCAGAGAGGAGAGGAAAATCCATACACGAAGGGCTGTAGAGCCACTGATTATACCTATGGAACACATTAAATTATGGGCTCACTACAAACACATGAAGATATATCCAGAGGTATTACATTTTTAAATATGAAAAACAGATCTTAAAATGTTTATAAGAAAATACA
Source organism: Callorhinus ursinus (assembly GCF_003265705.2). Classification (NCBI taxonomy): domain Eukaryota; kingdom Metazoa; phylum Chordata; class Mammalia; order Carnivora; family Otariidae; genus Callorhinus; species Callorhinus ursinus. The sequence goes on from NW_027397093.1 coordinate 4,285,430, forward strand.
GCAGCAAGATATCTTTATGAACTTGGGCTAGGGAATAATTTATTTACTAAGACACACAAGAAAAAAAACCATCAAAATTAAAAACAAATCAGGGACATCTGGGTAGTGCAGTTGGTTCAGCGTCTGACTCTTGGTTTCAGCTCAGGGTCGTGCGATTGGGCCAAGCCCAGCTCTGAACTCAGCGTTGAGTCTGCCTGATATTCTCTCTCCCTCTCCTTCTGTCCCTCCTGCATTATTATTCTCTAATAATTGAAGAAACGAAAATTAAAATGAGATGGCATTATATACCTAACATAGGTACAAAAATAAATTTTAAACCCTGGAAAATTATGGGGAATAGTGCATAAACCGGTGTCCTAATTTTGGAGAACAATATAAAACAGTATTAAATGCACATGTTTTCTATGACCCCACAGCTCCATTTCTTATCTTGTTATATGCCCACAAAGGAACTCTCACACTTGTGCAGAAGTTATGTGCAAGAATGTTAATTTATTTGAATTGTGAAAATGAGAAGCAGCCAAAACAGCCATAAAATGGATATGTGTAAACAAAGATAGATGGTTCAAAATATAATGGAATATAAACCTATAGTAAAAGTGAACAGACTATACTTCTAGGTCAAGATGCACAAAATTCTTGCTTCAGAGATCCATGTGCTTGAAACTACTATTCATAGCGGTTAAAATATAAAAAGAAAAATCTAGAAGCAGCTTCTAATCTGAAGACCAGACAAGAACAGAAATGCAAAATGTGAGTGGTTCTGCAACTATGGACTTGCCAGGCTCAGGAATTAAGTGCAGGCACTGGATCTTCAGCTCCTTCCAGAAAAGAAGGCTAAAAGTGATCTCATGGAACAAAAGAACAGAGTCAGTTTCCCTGTTTGAGAGCAGGAGGGCCAGAGCATGTGGCTCACCCCCTCCAAAGAAGAGTAGCTTAAAACACTGCTGCTGAGAAAAATAAATGGCTGGGATGATAACTCTAGGGCAGTGCTAACTGCACAACTCTCTGCAATGATGGAAAAGAGCCATCCCCTAAGGTACCCAGTAGACACAAATGGCTAGTGTGGTTGGGAAACTGCATTTTAAATTTTATGTAATTTAGTTGATTGGAAATTAAATTTCAACCATCACAAATGGCAAATGGCTACCGGATTGGCCCGAACCTCTCTAAGTAATCGAAAAGCCGACGGGGAAGACAGGATGTGAACATGGAGCCAACGAGCTGATCACAGACTTCTGCTGGTTCAGGGACTGAGTCTGCCTATCTCCAGTATCACAGCCTTATAAAACCTGGTTCTGGATTGCCTGAGTCCAGAGCGTCTGAGAGACAACCGCCAACACCAATAAGGAGATAAACTGGCATCAAGAAAAATAAGCAGGGACTAAAAGTAAATATTGAGAACAAATGAAGAAACTGAATCCTTGAAAAGACAGTCAATGATTCACTCCAGAGAAAATGAATTTTATGGAACCATTCAACAAGTGTTTTAAAAGATGTTTAAAATCCTCAATGGGAGGGGCGCCTGGGTGGCTCAGTTGGTTAAGCGACTGCCTTCGGCTCAGGTCATGATCCTGGAGTCCCTGGATCGAGTCCCGCATTGGGCTCCCTGCTCAGCAGGGAGTCTGCTTCTCCCTCTGACCCTCTCTCCTCTCGTGCTCTCTATCTCTCATTCTCTCTCTCTCAAATAAATAAAAAAAAAAAATCTTTAAAAAATAAAATCCTCAATGGGATAAATCAAATATTAAAGTAAAAAGTAAAATAGCATAAAAGAAAAGCAACTCCCCCAAAAGAAACCTCCTGTTGTCTTATGAAAAAGAACGAACTAGAAATCATGGGAAAATATAAATTAGAAAGTACATTAGATGGGATAAACATAATGATACAATGAAAAAACAAATTAGTGAATTTAAAGATGGTCCTAGAAACCCATCCAGAAAGAAACCCAGAGGGACAAAGGAATAAATCCTAAAAAAATAAATAAATAAATAAATAAATAACATGTAGGGCAGCTAGAGAGGCTGTAGCAGATGCTTCAGAATCATTCCAGAGAAAAAGAATAGAAGAAAAGAAAAGCAAAATTTGAAAAAAATAATAACTAAGGATTATCAAGATTGAAAAAAGATAGTTCTCCAAGCAACACTGAAAGTACCCAAATTAGTAACTTCTAAAATAAAATCAACCAAACCACAGCGAGATACCTTATAGTAAAATTGAAGAACATCAGGTTAAGGAGAAAAATCTTAAAACCAGGCAGAGGTTGCCTTAAGAAACAAATTCATGGAGTGTAAAATTCTGAATTTATCAGAATGGCTACTTTGAGAAGGGAATGAAATGAAAGGGAATTTTTCAAAAAATTCTCCAGCGTTTCTGTTGTCTTATTTCTCTCTCTAAATAATCGAAATCTTAGTCCAATTTTTGCTAAGTTTATCTCTTCTATCAAATTTATCAAAAACAGAAGGGATCCAGGAGATGAAGCATTCTTGTATATGTGAGTGTCAAGTAATGAGTACTGAGAATGGTAGGTTTAAAATTTGGAGGAAACTCTAAAAAATATTTTTATTTCATAAAGAGAACATGCAGTTAATATGTGAACAATTACATGATGAAACTGAGTGCTGAGTGCAAAGGTGTTCATTATGTTTTCTAAAGTAGGTTATATATATCTATATACACACATATATATATTTAACATTTCAAATTTATATCAAATTTATATTTTTGATTGGGTGTTTAGAATAAAATATTCAGATATAGATAAACCTGATATACTCATATCATATCTAAATGGTTAGATTTATAAAGCATGATGTTGTATGGAAAAATATAAAGAAAGTCGGCTTGTATGCCTTGTATCAGCTGAGCACCAGCTCTGCACGTGGACAAAATGTAAATACTTCTCCAGGATGAAGACTCACAAGGAGGGGAAAGTGGTTTATGCAGTGAAGGAAGAAAATGTTCAAGGGGCTTTAGTTTTGTTTATAATGTTTTATTTCTTTAAAATACAAAAAAGTTCTGAAGCAAATATTATCAATATTAATAAAGAATTACTTCTTTCTGGAGACATAATCAAGAAGGGCATGGAAACATTATATAAAATGATTTAAAAACCAAAAACATTAACTGGACAATCATCTTAGAAATTTTTCAAATTTCACATGTCCCCCTGGAGATTTTAATATGTCATTTGGAGGGAGGCAAGCTTTCTGTTGTCTTAACTGTCTACTGGCAGTACTTAACATCACTACTCTAAGGAGGCACCATAGCTGAAAAGATTGTCTGGAATCCCTAAGATGCACCTACTTGTGGAATGCTGAGATCAATAGCTATAGACTGAGAAAGAAGAAAGAAAAAGAAAAAGAAAAGAAAAGAAAAGAAAAGAAAGAAAGAAAGAAAGAAAGAAAGAAAGAAAGAAAGAAAGAAAGAAAGAAAGAAAGAAAAAAAGAAAACGAGGAGAGTGAGTGGTTGTTCAGGGTTGAGGTGAAGACCTTGAGGACCAGGTACAGATTGTCCTTGTGACTCTATGTTCACATGTGGAACTCCAGAGAGTCCAAAATTCTAAATATGAACCTAGCCTTCCAGACTATTATCAAGGTAGGTGAATTAATATTTTATTTTTAGCTTGAATAATAACATTTAAGTATTTGAATATATGGTTGGCTTCTGTGGTTGCCCTGGGGTAGTCCCTAAAAAAACAAAATAAAGCAAAACAAAACCAGGAGCAAAACTAGACACAGGCTCCATATAAATGGTGGTTTGGATGCCAACTGGCAGCCTAATTTTAGGGAAGGTGAATTTCACAAGCAAGGGACCCTTCATGCAAATAACAAAATAAGAAATGCTTCAACCTGGGATGGATCAGTTGGATAGATTTTCTCACTGGATAGAGCTGACTTTTCTTTTATTCTCCTTTCAAGTAGATTGTAGAGCTTAAAGTTATCTCCAAGTCCACTTTGTTCTACCTCAGAGAACAAATCAACACTGTAGGCCCTCCACAGCAGCACTGATTAATTCCACCTAAGAGTAGAGTTGGGTAAGGTTTGAATCTTGGGAGAAAACACTTGTGGAGTTTATAACTTGGAACAGAGGAGGGAATGGAAGTGAAGGAAAATGAGGGTAATAAGCCAGTGGAACTAAATGTACCTGTTCGGTTACCTAATGGTGGGTCTTACACTTGAGCTTATATCAGAATCCCCTGAAGGACTTGTTAAAACAGACGGCTCGGCACTCCAGAGAGCCTCAGATCAAGACCCTTCCTACTCAAAGCAAAGTCTAAGAACCAGCAGCATCAACATTTTCTGGCATGAAAGGCAAACTCCTGGCCACCATCACCCCTCCTCTAATCAGACTCTGCATTTGAAGAAGTTCCCCAGGTGATTCAAGTACATGCAAAACTTCAGAAGCACTAGCCCAAAGGGCTTGTTATGTGTTTATTGATCATGACATTTAAATACCACAGAACCTGCCTCTCCCTTTCCTCTACTTTTCTTCTCTATGTCAATGATGGTTTCCTCCATTCTTGTTTTTCCAACAAACTAATTCAATATGCATTTGATTTTCAAAAGTTTCTGTTCAAAGACTGGCACCTCTACTTATTTATGATAGCACTAATGTCAACTTATTCTCATTTTGCATTATTTCTATCATTCAGTGACTTAGGTGGAATGGCACAAGATAGATGCATGTGCTCAACCTGCCTTCTGAATGTAATATTCTGAGCAAATGTTTTTATAAGGAAGATTTTAAGCAACTATATAGTTGAATTATGAGTTGAGTCAGGCCTCAAACACCAATACTTAAAAATTTTTGGATAAGTGATATTTTATGAATGAACAAGTTGTAAATACCACTGAAAATAATTATGAAGTAACATTTGCAAAATCTTGGAAGATGATGGAGCTGCCAGTAGACTGGAGGTGGTCAAATATTCTTACTTCAAAAAGATGAAAACAGACATGCATAAATAAAACCAGGAATGCCATATATTAAAACTTTAAAGATTTATTACAAAGTTCCCTCATGGATTAGAATAAGACAAGCCAATCTAATATAATTTTCTCCTTTGGTAGCATTAGTAGACTGGCAGACTAGAAGAAATGACATAGATAGAGTGCGTCTTGATTTTTAGCAGAGCATATGATGTCCTTGTGGGCAAGATAGAGGGATATGATACAGTCTGGATTTATAGATTTATAGTTAGTATAACCATCAACTGTCCCTCTAAAGTACTGACTAATATCGGGTTGGACAGAAGCCTGGAGCAGCACACTATAGCCTTAGACCTTGTACTTGTCCTTCACAACATTTATATTAGTGGTTGGAATAAAGACTGGATGATATGTGGGTTTTTTTGGGGGGGGGATGACATGAAAGCAATTTGAAAAAGAGCTAACATGATGGATACTTCTCAAAGTTCAAACATATTCTCGGAAGCTCAGAGTCTGAAAGAGAAGGATCAAAAGATAGAAGTTGAAATTTCATAAGGATATTTTTTACAATATGACATGAAATTAGAAAAACTCAATTCTGCAAAGGTAGGACAAAGGATTCTTTTGGGATAGAATTTTGTATGAATAAAGGTTTGGTGTTCATTTAGGGCACATTACATATAAATCATAGAAATTTGTAGTGGCGATGGTGGGCAGAAATGGTAGGATTTCCGTGTAGTTCCAGATGGGGTCTAACAAATTTCTTGCTGTTGGATACGGAGTGTGAGAGAAAGAGAGGAATCATACATGCAGCCAAGGCTTTTTGCCTGAGCAACTGGAAGGATGTTGAAGTCATTCAAGGAGACAACACCCCTGGTTAGGAGTATTTCTCTGGAATGAGGAACCTCATACAAAGAAATCAAACTGCCCTCCCACTGCACTGGGTACGAGGAGTGCTAAGGGTATCTAAAAAAATATGAATGCAGAGAATTCATCAAGTTCATACTAGAGGCATGATTTTTTTTAGTAAGGGTTCTTCAAGGATTAGGATATTGGAATCCACAGGACAATCTGCTAAGTATTCATTAACTTTTATCAGATGAAATACATCATAGCTTGGCAACTGCAGGATGACCCTCTCAGCATATTTACGTATTTACACTGCACTGCTTCCTGTCCTATAGCTCATTTGCTCTTCCTCTCCCTCCTCACAGCCAGGATCAGCCTCACAGAGTAACTCAGGCTGTGATCATGGCCAGGAACCATGCTTCCCAAAAGGTCAGAACTCTGGGGTTCAAATTCTAGCTCCTCTATCACTAATCTTGTTTTGAGACTGACCAAGTTCCTGAGCCTCAGCTTACTAGGTCTAAAAATGACAAAAATGGCACATTCCTGGAGGCTGAAATATTACATGATAAAAGGAATGAGAACGTTCTGCAGGTAGCAGACGCTCAAAATGTGTAGGCAAATATGAATCTTGAGTTGTTTTCTGCCATAGTTTTCAAGCTTAATATCAGCAAATTGGGATGGGAACGAAGTGGAACTAAAGCTTGTTGTGAGCTATATGTTTTAAGGCATTTAGAATAGGGCACCTGGGTGGCTCAGATGGCTAGGCGTCAGCCTTCGGCTCAGGTCATGATCCCGGAGTCTGTGCATCAAGTCCCACAACGGGCTCCCTGCTCAGCGGGAAGTCTGCTTCTCCCTCTGCCCTTCACCGTGCTCGTGCTTCTCTCTCTCAAATAAATAAATAAAATCTTAAAAAAACACGGCATTTAGAATAATATAAGGTGCTGTGTAAATATAAACAAATAACATCAACACTGCTACTATTACTACCAAGAAATTCACATTGCTATATTTTCCTTATGTCTTTAGCATGCTTTTGAAAATTTTCATCAATCAATACACTTTACTGAAATGCCTTAAGAGCGTTCAATTGTGCTTATAACTGGTGCTCACTGCTTGATCATAAGGCTCTACCCATACATTCCTGAACTGATACTGATGCTCTTGATCTTTTAATTATTTCTGACCTATTAATATGTAGCCAGACTCTTGGGATCTCAATAGGGCTCAAGTAGAGCCATGTATTCTGATCAAGTTGGAGGCTGAAGTGAGACAGATTTGTGCTGTGCATTTTGGTTAAAGTTTAAGGTGAAGGAAAAAAAAATCCTGAATAGTTATGTCATGGTCATTAACTTCACTAGCTTGCAAAAGACTGATTATACCTACAGATATATAGAAACAACCTACTAAGGAAGAAACATTTAGTAAGTCACTAATAGTAGAAAAAAATTATTAAATGACTCATATTAGCCTTCTTTCTAGTGGCTAATAACTGTTTGTCCCAATGACTGAAATGTATCCAACTGTTACAACTGTTATTTCTTTTGTAGTTTATAAAATACTTTCACTTTTAATGTGTCATTTACGACGACATATTGTTTCTCCTATGCTGTCCTTTTGTATTTCATTTAATTTAGCTCCTTACACAATCTTCCATTTTTATTACTCTCATTTTTAAATAGGAAAATTGAGGCTCAGAAGGCAACTTGATCCAAGGCTCACCATTTTTGGACACAGACTGCTTTTTCATTAGAAGGACTGAAGATAATGTGTTCTTCAATGTCTGAGATCACTAATCCTACAATTGTGTCTCCAATCAAGTGATGATTTTTTTTTAAAAAAATTGCCAAACATTTCTTTATTTATTCTGCTGCACTCCCTCCAACCTTCCTAGACAGGTTAAAACTACCTTTCAGGATGCAGGATGTAGAAACAAAGAACACAGAAGATAATGTCAAAAGAAAGAACAAATGCTCGGCCCTGCATATGGCTTATAAAGAAATTTTTATGACAAAACAGATGGTTTATAAAAAAGAAATGGTTCTCAAGCCCAGCTGACATTATACTAATTAAATGATCAGAAGGCACCTACCCAAAGTGATCTGATTGTAATACCAACATTTATAAAACATCCTGCTTGCTTCCACTTCCCAACAGGTTCTGTCAAAACCTCACTGTGATTCTTTTCTTCAAGTTGAAATTCTTTATTCTTAAAATAAAAAGCTGTGCCCTCTCTCCACCTCAGACTATCTGAGACATCCTCCCCTCTGGGGAAAATGGAAGATCTTGGCTCATCAAAGTGATGCATTAATAATCTTGGCAATAGTTCAGTTTAGTATAGGTACTTTCCAAACTTCCACATCAAACTCTTTTCATATATCCAAGTCTCCCAGAGCGACAGGCATTATATGATTTTCAAGCTGGTTTTCTTGGGTAGAAAACTTCCAATATATTTCTCAGTCTAAGGTATAACCTAGATGAATCAATTTTCAGTGTGTGATCTAACTTGGGACTTTGATCAAAATGATTTTCACTTGCAATGTCTGTCAAGTGCTGAAAGCAGGTTCATATAAGCTGTAGCCAGCTGGGCCTCCACAGGTGAAATATCATATCCCTAATTGTACCTATCCTGCTGAATTTCTTCTTGACAATGGACAAAGCATGATGGAGTTATCCTGCTTTACCATGCATACCTTTCACCTCCTGTACTGTCCTTTTGTATTTGAATTGAGGAATGGAGCAAGCTATGTACTCCTAATATATTAGAAACCATGCCATGCAATTCAAATAGCACCACACACACACACACACACACACACACACACACATCCATAAAAATATGAATAAATGTTTTAAAAATCAGCAAATATTCATTTGTATAGTATTGTGTGTTGGAGAAGAATAATACATGAACGGTGCCTTCTTATTGGGGCCATGAGGATTGGGGAGAAGGCACATATAAAGCATTAACTACAAAAGGATAAAATAAGTGAACAGAGAAACACCTTCAACTTCAGGGAGTCGGGCATCTACCCAGGAATATTAGGGATGGATGCAATTTCCTAAGCTAAGTATTAGAGGAAGGGCAGATTTTTGAAAACGGAATTGTGTAAGAGGTTATAAAGGAAGGACAATGTCTTAAATCTAGCTTGACAATGAAGTAAGGATGCGGCTCCAATTTGGGGCAAAGTGGAAGGGTAAAGATTCCTTTTTGGCTGAAACTAGATTGAGGAGAGCCTTGAAACAACCTGAGCAAGAAGAAGGTCTCCAGTTTTATAATTAATTCATTTCGTGATTGTACCTTCCTGACTGCTTCTCCTTCCTTCCTTCCTTCCTTCCTTCCTT
>NW_027397093.1:4294558-4325358 GCF_003265705.2 Callorhinus ursinus
CTCCTTCATTCCTTCATTCCTTCCTTGCTTGCCTCCCTCCCTTCCTTCCAAAAGCATTGACTGAGCACCTAATAGGGACTTGCTTGAGCTAGACAATTATTTCACATTCAATACAAGTTTATCCTAATGACTTTCAGGATCTTACTATAAAGCTTTCTCTATTGCCCTTGTGTTCAGATGCTCATAGCTCAGTAATATTTCAGGAAATTTGATTTGCCCTTGGTAAACCCACATACTCTTGGTAAGACAAGCTGTTACAAGGGTTGTATGGTCCAAAGTTCATGTGAGTCATCCATAGACAGAAATGTTTATGAAACCAACATGTTTTTTTTTAATTTAAATATTAGGTAGTGGAATTGTGGTATAAAGAGTATAGGTCTTCAAGTCAAATGGGTTTGAGGAATATAGTAGAATTTGGAGCAATTTATTGAGTACTATTATAAATAGTATTAATAGCTAACACACTGCCTGCTTACTATGAAATTTCTATGCATTGTCATTTGTTCCTCACAACCATCCTATGAGTTAGATATTTATATTGTCCTTTATTTATTTATTTATTCATTCATTCATTCATTCATTCATTCATATGATCTCCCATTTTATACATGAGGACACTGAGATGCAGAGAGATTTAGGTTTGGTTAGGGGACAGAACAAGAATGAGGCAGAACTAGGACTTGAATCTGACTCTGTCTGATGCCCAAACCCATTTTCTCGATAAATTTGTATTATTTATTTATTTTTATAATTTTTTTTTAAGTAAGCTCTACACTCAATATGGGGCTTGCACTCATGACCTTGAGATCAAGAGTTGCATGCCCTTCCACCTGAGCCAGCCAGGTATGCCAAGATGCATTTTCTTAATCACTATACTATGTCTCCACAAAACAATGTAGATAAATGAAAATGTTATTTCCTCCTACATTTAAAAAAATATTGAAGTATAACTGACATACAATGTTATACTTATTTCAGGTATATAACATATTGATTCAACAATACACATATTACTCACTGCTTATCATGGTAACTGTAATCGCCATACAACGTAATTACAATCTTATTGACAATATTCCCTATATGGTACTTTTTATCTCTACAACTTACTTATTTTATAACTGGAAGTTTGCACCCTCTAATTAATCCTCTTTATCTCTTTTGCCTATCCCCCGACCCACCACCCCTCTAGCAACCACCACTTTGTTCTCTGTATTTAAGAGTCTATTTGTTTGTTTTGTTTCTTAGAGTCCACATATAAGTGAAATCATATGGTGTTTGTCTTTCTCTATCTTATTTCACTTAGCATAATACTCTCTAGGTCTAACCAGGTTGTTGCAAATGGCAAATATTCCCACATTTTTACAATTTTAAAACTATACATTTGCAAAGGCATTATTTAAAATATCTGGATTTTTTTTAAGGATTATTAATTAATTATTTATTTATTTGAGAGAGAGAGAGAGAGAGAGAGAGAGAGAGTGTACAAGTGCACATGCATGAGCTGGGGGAGGGAGAGGGAGAAGGAGAGAGAATCTTGAGCAGACTCCACACTGAGCACAGAGCCAGCATGGGTTTCAATCTCATGACCATAAGATCCTGACCTGAGACAAAATTGAGTCAGATGCTTAACCGACTGTGCCATTCAGACACCCCATAAACTTTCTGGATTTTTAAAGTGTATATTACTGAGTACAATTTTTCACTATTAGATTCCCAGATGTGGTATCATATCATCTTGTGTACACTTCCTGCTTTTTTAAGCACTGCTTCTCACACTAACCCGTCTTACAATAACATCATCACCTTTTTGTTTTTCATGATCAAGTGAGCAAATCACATCTGTGCAGCTGACATCATCCTGGTATTGTGCAAATGGTATATTTGCAAAGTAAAAAAGTAAAAAAGTAAAAAAAAAAAAAAGTTCAGCTGTGCTATGAATCTAAATATTTTGGGGTTCTCCTTACATACCTGCTATTTTACAAGTAGGAATTGGGGGGAAATACAGGTTACTTGAAGCTATTAAAAACAGCTATGGAAATACAGTTCTGTATAGTTGAAAAATTGGTTGTTCTTGATTAGTTTGGCTGCTTACAATGTCAGATGGATTCTCCTTGCCAGTCGTCTGCCTTTCATAAGATAGGGCAGGCATACTTCACCTACAACCCACTCAGCACTAGGCTGACACAGCTCATTGATCCAAAAAGGCAGATACCAATGGTTCCCTGGAACTCAGGCCAATCACAGAGTGACACATTACTAATAGCTATCTGAAATCAGGTCTGAAGGTCCCTTTCCCCTACAACCATCAAGGGTCATCTCTTTGCTCCCCACCTATTCCCACATATTTATGCTGCTAAACCAATTTAAGATTCATTCAAGTCATTTTGAAAATGACAATATTCCACTTGCTGTTGGAGTGCCCATAAATTCTGTAGTTTGTTGATAATATGACATATTATTCATCCAGTGTTTGAATATTTTAGACAATGTATTAACATAAAATTGGGTGTGGTGTTTGTATATACCCCTCAGCTCTGTTAGTAGAAAATGAATAGGCATGATCCTCTCTTCTCTGAAGAGGGAGAGCTCATAATGAACTTCTTGGGAGTCAAAATAACAAGATGGCTAGCTGCCTGGGTTTTCTGGATGAGAACCAGATTACCCCAGGAGCACAGACTTCCCCATAATTTTTTATATGATCTTTCTTCAAGTTGACAGCCTCTCCCAGTCTGGTTCTCTTAAGCAGGCTTTGGCTTAATTTTCTGGACTTTTTCCTGCTTTGTCATCCAACAACTGTAATTGTATTAAAATTGTGTTAGTGTTGTAATTTATGTTGATTGGATCCAACAGAAAATAAAGTTGGTCATCATAAGCATCTATTTTACTGGATGTCCCTTAAAAATAGAATTAATTTATAGGAGACTCAAAACACTGAATTGTTTTTTATTTTCTCATTTAATCAGCACTTGATAGTTGGACCATGACCACTGAAGTTAATTAAACAAACAAGCAGAATAAGATCAGCTGATGGAAGAAGGTATGTAAAGATAACATAGAAGGAATTCATCACAATTCAATCATAGGTAATGACTTTTAAGTAATTAATGTATGCAATGTATCAGCAGTCAGACTGGACAGAAAGTACATACTATCAATTTTAATTGAAAATGGTAAAATTCGCTAAGAAAAAGCCAAGGCTCTCAGCTTGCTAGTTTTCTCCTGCCCAGGCAAAGTTGGATACATTTCTCTGTGCATTCTCTCAAAGCTCCAGGTCTTTTCCTTATTTCTTGGCATTGTTTTCCCCACTTGGCTGAAAGTTCCCATAGGTGGCATATGTCTGGCTCTGTCCTCACTGTTAGCATTCCACACAATGCCTGTTGCTAGGACAGCCCCAGAAAATGCTGGCCAAATATTAGGAACAGATATTTTTTGAGTCTAAGCATGGCTAGCTCTAGGAAATACGGGGATCAGTAAAAGAAGAAGGTTTGTTTGTTTGTTTCCAAATGACTTTTCCCTGGGTGCTTCATCCCTCTGGGTGTGTTCCCTAGTGTTATCCTGTTCCTAATTCACCTGAAGTAATTTCCTTTCAAACTAATTCATTCTAAATGATTATGAATTACAAGGTCATATGATATAACAATCTTAGGTATATATTTTAAATATATATATATATGTACATGCTTATTATGAATTTGTCAATGACTCCTCTGCATAAAGGATTTTTTGCCACTGTGATGGTCTAGTGGGGAAAATGCTTTGAGTCAAGCAATCAAATTATTCAAAGGAGAAGACGGCTTGGTCTTACTTCTTAGGAACCCTATCCCTGATTAAAAATTAATAATAATCTTTCCTGGAAATTCTGGGAAGATAGCCCTAGCGTTTGTGTGTCTTCTTAAGCAAAGCAATGATTCTCTGTTCTGTCTGAGAATGCCTGCACTTGAGAGAGCCAAATAAGAGATGTGAGGAGTGTGGTGTCAGCACACGAGGTAGGAGCTGATGATATAATGCAAACAGACAACTGTCAAGGTGATTTAGTACATCGTTTCTCACCTTGGGCCACAGATGGAGGTGCTGACTCAAAAAAGCTCTGGAGGAAGCTCGCAGGTAAAGGTTACGAGGGAAAGCCTCTCCCCAACCCCTATATTGCATAATGCGGCACTTCAAAATGACATAAGCGGAGATGTCATTTCCTACATAAAATAAAATGGCAGCCACGTGATCTGGGAAGTGTCAGAAAACATCTGCTTTTACAAAAATATTTATTAAAAATTCTATCCATTGAATAAAGTGTAGTTTCCTCACTATAAAGACAAGCAACATTGTAGTAGGAAATTTGGAAAATGAAGAATAGAAAGAGAAATGGGAAAACCTTTTCTCCAGGAGTAATTACTATTAAAACGTAGACAAATTTTCTTCTGGCCTTTTATCTAGTCACAGGTTTTTAAAACTGTATTTTTAGAAATTATACGTGTGTGTGTATACATATACACACATATATAGTTGTATCCGGCTTTTTCCATACTAGCACATTGAATCACTATGTCTTATTACATATGACCTTTCTACAAATATTGTTCCTCTGTTTTGTCAATCTTTTTGTCTTACATATCATGCTGAAATTACATTTTAGTGCATATTTTTCTATTTATTTTCTTAAAATATCAGAAATGAAATCACTTGATAGTAAAGAATTAGATGGTATACTAAATAATTATGAATTACTAGGTCAGATGAGAGACCTATCTTAAATATATATGAATATGACAGTGAGGGAACTCTCTCTGACTCACAGACTCACAAAGTACTACATATTTTTTCCTCTCAATTCTATATATTATGGTATAATTTTAAAAATGCAGAACTACAAGCCTGCAAGTCCAATTGTGTAGAACCAGGTCTTCTTTTTACCAGGAGATGGTAGTCAAGTCATACCATTCTTGATAATCCAATTCTCTTATAAAATGTAAAAATAAAAAGAATCATTGTCCTAATAATCACTAGAAGAAGTGTATGTGAACTAAGTATATGTGCTGCTTTTTTAAAGTTGATTCTTGTTCCCAGGAATTCTGATTCAGGTGAATAATAAGCCAGGGAATGTAAAGTACAAGATAAGTCTTATTTTAGGGGAGGTATTACAGTGCATGGGCAAGAGCCATGAGTGCAGGTAAGTGGAATTCCTACTTTGCAAGGGGCTTGATACTCTAGACTTCAGCTCCTCATCCTAGAAAAGGATCATATTACTCTGATAGCTTTGTGTGAGAACTGAATAGGAGAGTGCATGTATTATTGCACTTGGAATAGTTCTTGATACTTTTTATGAGAACACTGTCCATTTCATCTTTTCTCTTAAGAGGATTCATATTTTGAAATAGGTACTGTAGAGAGAAGAAGAAAATGGAGAGATCATTGTCTCCCACAAAACCCAAAGAGATTTATTGAGATCCTGTCGTGTGTCCACTTACATCTCTGGCCTGGTCTTAATACCCCAAAATATGAGACTTGGTCTCATAACTCTAGATGGAGGCTACATTTACAGTAAGATACAGCAGTTTGTCAGCAGCAAGGATTTGGATCTGGAACTCACAAGTGAGTATGCAGGGGGAAGGGGACGCTAGCTAGAGAAAACCAAATAAAGGTAATATCTAACTTCAGAACAAGAAGATAGTATTTCAATGGAAATAAGGTCATAAGGCAACAGTTAGGATCAGGGCCCAAGAGCCCATCACTAGCCCATCACTAACTCTTCACATAGATCTTGGCATTATTAAGCTATTTTCCTAGGTTGGGTGGAGTAGGAAACCAGGGGACGTTTGTGTATCTTCAAATTCTTGTACTTTCATTGAGGGCTATTTAAAAATCAGCTATTTTTTTTCTTTTTTTTTTATATTAAGTTAAGTTGATCATGCTTTTTATTCCCAGGAATTTCAATTGAGGTGAATAATAAGCCAGTTCCAGAAAAGAGGAAGGAGAAAAAGAAGATGAAGGGGAATGCGGAGGGGAGGGAGAAGAGTACAGCAAAGAGATACATCAAAAAGAAAGAGAATGAATGAGCAGGGACTCTTGGGGAGAGACTGGCACCGAAGGATTGCAATGGGGATTTAAGAGATGAGCTCTATTTTGACATCATTTTTCAAATACCCACATAAATAAATAGAGGAAATATAATAAAATAGGGCAGATAACAAAATTCTGAAGATAAAGTAGAAATTTGTGTTTGAGATGATGGAAACGTTTCAGGCCGTCCAGTGAGACTGGGAGAGCAGATCGGCCACATGAAGGTAGTCAGATGGTGCTGTCAGTTTCCCTTGAGCATGGATTCTGGAAGTTTTCTGTTTTTGTATATCAGTGAAAGTTTGTTCAGTTTATATTATAACAGAATAAATAGAACTGTGACTTCTGCTTACAATCTATAATTGATGCTTTCTCTGATATTCCTGATAGTCACATTTCTGTTAGGGGAGCACTGGTAAACTAGTTCCACTCCCTTCTCCATTGGCACATTGTCGATTTATGAAGCTCATGTGATGGGAGAGTGGATGGGGAGGCAATACTCACCCATCCAAGCAGAGAGAGAATGGACACCAACTGATTCTGGAATTAAGATTCCCTAACGTTCCCACAAAATGAAAAAAAAAATGCAACCAACATTAAATCAAATAAAACACTACTGAAATCTAAATTTCCTCTAAATATAAGAAACTCTATTCCCATGTACATGCTTTCTTCTGGGCCATTCTACTGTGTAGCTGATACTTCCTGTCTGACATGGTAGACCATTCTGCTCAAATAGACAGAATTGAGTTATGCAAATGAACACAACTAATGGGGCAAAATCCTGTTTATTATGTGGACTAATGCTTCATGTGGCAAGAGTAACAGGAAAACAATCGGTCATTATTAAACAGTTTTAATATAGGGCAACTTCTTGGATTGTAGGCTTTCATCTTTATTTGTCCCAGCTGGCAAGGTACCATGGGAAAAGGTTGACAAGCAAGTATGAAGAAGTATTAAATAAACTGTACAGTCTACCATAGTCTTTAGTAGAGATGTCTGGGGCTCACCCATATCTGATTTTGCTCTCCTTTCTTCACTCACTGTCCTTCTCTTTTCCCTTCCAATTAAATCAGACCATTGCTCCAGCCAATGAAATGTAAACTAGAGTGACATGTGTTACTTCAGCTCGACACAATGAAAACCGTCAGAGACCCTCCAATATTCTCTTCCAATATCTGGCCTGGAGTATCACTCAACCCACATGAAAATGATTAGCATAACTTAAATGTTACTTGTGTTAGGCTGCTGTGACTGGTGAGGAGATTTTTTTGTTACTGAAGCATAACCTTTATGGTGACTTCTACAAGTGCTCAGCTAAGCTTGGCTTAGAATTCCTGAGCATCTGCTGGACTGTCACACTCGTCACTAATAGTTCTAATGGTAGTTGAGTTTTTTAAGCAGTCCAAATGAGATCAGACTTATGTGCATTAACTGATTAATGAAAACCAGCCTAAATTTATTCTGCCATGGTGTACATAGTGCAGAACAATCCTTGTTTTACCAGATTGCAATTGTTTTTATGAACATATATTATATACCTACAGACATAGGAGCATCCACATGATAGTTCTTTCTCAGGTGTCACTTGAAATTACTTGAAGATTTTATTTTTACTTCCTTTGTTTTCCTCCCAAAGAATCAAGCTGTAAATATGATGGTGAACCTTATGAAATTGCCAACATTTGACCAGGTTTGATCAAGAATATTATAAAGTGCTGCCTAATGTTTTCCTTATTTTCCAAAAATACAGCATTTTATTATACCAAAGCAGGTTGGATTCCTTCTTAAAAATCATAAACATTCTCTCTGCTGAAGGGAGAACTGAGACTGAGAGTGTTTTAAAAGATCAGAGATTCAGACACACAAATTAGAGTATTGTATTTAGGGGGGCTCTTGCTCTCTGTTTATTGGTGGAAAATTACATGGGGCTTTTATATGCTTAAACAACTTCAAAGTCTATCAGGAGCAGAAATCAATCTATAATATCCAATAACAAAAAGTGTATGGAAATTACATCTAAAATTGTTGAGACTATGTTTTCATTTCTCACTAAAAAAGACTTATGGATTAGTTCTAAGTGAATGCCATTCTAAATCACTTGATTTATAAACCTGCTACTTAATAAAATTCTAATTTATATGCAGAAATTTATTTACTTCTTGGGAAATAAATATTATTGTGATTCAGGAAACTGAAATTAGCTCATTAATTGGAAGCGTTCAGTGAATCCTTTCTAAGTGAATGACCAACGACCACAGAAGTGATTTTCTATAAATAATTTTGGCCCTAAGGATCTTCAAAAAATATTTGTTAACCAAAAATTTTTGAAGAATGATTAAAGAAAAATCTCCAGTAGAAAACATTACTTAAACAATAACTAGTCTGATTATACCTACCAACTCTCAGGATTTCCTAGAATAAAGATTGCAGTGATTCTCCATTCAAAGCACTTTGGCAGATATTGACTGAGCAACTACATCCTACCAAGCACCATGAGAAACTTTAAGAGGACAATGGATGAATATTACTTCACTGAGCTCAAGTCTAGGTGACAAGTTAGACATACATGTACATAACTATAAAATGTGCAATAAGTGCTAAAATATAAATATGTTCAAGGACACTGGATGCACATGTGGGGGAGTGAATAATTATGCCTGGGGAAATATATAGACACCTGTATCTTAAATCCTGTGTAGGAGTCCATAAGTGTACTCAAGACGTAGAAGATCAGAGGAGGAACATACATGGGTGGTGATTTGAGAGATGACTATGCATGGTGAGTTCAATGGTGAGTTCACATTGTTGTTGGGTGTGGCTGAAATGTGAGGTGCATGGTAGGAAAAGAATGACTAAAGATTAGTTTAGAAATATCACTTGTGCTGAACTCTACAGAGTTGCAAATGGCCAGAGAAATAATTTGAAATTTAGCTGAAGGCACCGAAGACTCTGAAAAATCCAGAGTAGCGGCATAAAAAAGATGAGACTTGGGGAAGTAACATTGTTCGCTAAATGGTTGGTGAGATGAATCAAAGCTGTGGAGACTTGCTCCCTAGACCCATTATTATTCCCTCTCCTTACCCTGATATTAATCCTTGAACCCAACAGTTCACCCTTCACCCCACACACATCCAACAGGCATACACCAACACCCAACCGGATTCCTGCCTTCTTATCTTTGCTTTCAAAACTCCCCTGCCTGCAGCACCCCTTCTCTGTCTTTCCAAACTATGACTACTCTTCAGGATTTAGTCCAATATCTACTTCTGACAACAACAACAACAACAACAACAACAACAACAACAAAACAGCAGCAACAAACACAGAATCACAGGAATCTACTAAAAGAACAGATTTCTATTATGAATAATTTAAATCTGATAATCTCAAAACATACAGAAGAGCTAAATCAGAATACTGAAATGATTCGATCTATTCCTGGTGGTTGAGGAAACAAAGATGGCATAAAGAATAATTACAAACAGGAGTAAAGTGACATGGAAATGTTAATTGGGCATCCAGAAGCAGCTGCAAGGCTCTCCTTGCCTTGCAGAGAAAAATATAAAAGCTTGCAGCCTGCTGAGTAAAAGCACAGAGCTTGGTAAGACTCAATGTGAACCAGGGCAAAGTACATTTTGAAGTCCATTAAGCATTAGGAAGACTATAAATAAGAAAGTCTTAAGATGAATCCAAAGTGGTTAATGAGGCCAAATGTCTCAATTGACCCAAGATGGCTGCTCCAGAGGGCATGATGGCTTACTTACTGAGATGGAAGCTTGTCAGCAGGAATGCTAAATTGATTCTACCTGTGTTTCTTTAACATGAAGTCATAGGGCCCCAAGTGTTTTGTTCTCTGGGATATCCAAGAATAAGTCTCAGGCCCATTACCCATTATTCTCTGAGCCAGGTTCACTTACTCTCTTTTCAGGGCCAAAATACTTATTTCTTTCACAAATCCAGAGTGAATATGCATTGATCAGATTTTAGGGGTTTTACCAAAGCGTTGAAAGGGCATCTTATTGTCAGGAAAAATCAATAAAAAGAAAATACCTGAAAATAAAGGGCTGCTAGGATTCAAACACGGGCACATTGAATCCTGAGTGACTGCACACCATCACAGATACGTATTACTAACATCCCTTGAATGATTAATAGTAGCTAATATTTTTGGAAACTTCTCAGGTGCTAAATGTTTTACACTTTTAATTCTATATTATTTAATTTTCACCCTATTTAAATTTAAATTTAAATTGACCCTATCAAATTGACCCTATGTGGTAGTCACTATCATTACCCCACGTTACAAGTAGTTGAAGATAATAGTACCTGTCTCAGAAAGTTGTTCTAGAAGTTTGATGAAACATAAGTCTGACAGGACCATGACTAAATCAAAGTTAGTATTCATAAATAGAAGTTGTTATTATAGTTGTGATGATTTCTATTTTCCAGACATAAGAGCAGAGATGCCTGCCTTTAGGACTCTCATGATTTGGAAGGGTGGACAGACCTCCCCAGGTACCCATACAGGAACATTTGGACAGTGATAGAAACACATTCAATGCAAAGTAGCATGACACGGGAGGACTGGTCAGCCAATAGTGAAGCAAAGTAAGTATTTGTTAAATATTTTGAATAGCACCTGCTAGACAGCATTAGCACCATAAATATGAGCTAGGGTGGTATAACTGGTATTAGAGAAGAGAGGATCAAAGAAGGCATCATGGGAAGATGCTTGAGCTAGTACTCGGCCAAGGGTGACCAGCTGACGAGAAGAGGAAGGACAGAACAGAAGAAACTATATGTACATGGTCCTTTTGAGAGTAGCAAGTCTCTCAGCTGGGTGAGACTCAGCCCCAGGGCTGGAGAGGTCTGCATGTGGCAGAGTCCTAAATGCCATGAAAAGGAGATAATTCAACTATAGGAGACAGAGGAGGGTTATCAAAGGTTTTTAAGTGGGAGAAATGACAGAAATTTTCTTGCAGAGGGGGGTGCTTTATGGTAGAGAGAACATTCAGAGGCAAGTAGAGAGCCTGAACTAGAGAGGCATGGAGACCAGCCATTGTCCACCTGTCCCTTCTGACATCTCTGTACCACAAGTTCCCAAGGCCCTGTTCAGGCCTCCAGACCAAGAGGACCTACTTCCTTTGTATTGAGAAGGGCTGAGTTTGAACTCAATGAGAAAATCACAGGCCCATTTTCTTTCAAAAATTCCTTTCCTTCTTTCCCACTGCAGTGCACTTTCTATAATTTATTCATCCCACGGTGCACTTACAGAGTGCATCTGCTTCATCATTATTTTATTATTTCTTCTTGCTTTAAAATTGCATGAGCTACTGAGAAGCAGAGTTGATGAACAGGGAAAACAGCTGGGCTCTTGCAAGATGAGGACTGTGGTTAAGTTTTGGGAGGCCTCTACCTACTCAGTTGTCTATGTAGTCTTGCTCATCCACCTTTTATAATCTTTTGCTCATTTTTCTTTCAATATTCAAAATTAAGACCCTCTAATTTCTTAGATGACCTTCCCCCCCGACCCTATATTCACTTTCCCAAACCCACTGCCATCAAGTCACACCCTTGCTGAAAAATCCTTCAAATGTTCTAAAGTCTAATTCCTCATCACAGCAATCAAAGTCCTTTAGAATCTGCCTCAATTCAATTTCCTTGATAGTTCCTATAATTCAAATTTAGTCAAATTGTTTCTGGAATGCTTTGCTGTCCCTTCACGACCCGCTTTCCCCCCCCATGCCCCCCCCACCTTCCTCTCTAGTGCAAGACACAGATTGATCCCACCTCCTCTATGAGGCATCTCCTGCCCTCTCAAGTTCTCAAACTTTTATCAAGACCACAGTGTTCTACTCCATTAGTTACTTAGAAGATATACTTGGAATATATTCAAGACTTCTACTAATCTTTTCTTTGGCTTAGAGAGTGTCATACATAATGGTAATTAATTATCAAAGACAGAAAAAAGAGAAACAGTAATATTGACCAAAATTTATTGTTTCCTCTGCTCCATCATCAGGAATTGATTATTCACTTACTTCTAGAGCTCCCTCCTAAAATTTGGTTTTTAATGGCAATGGAAGAGAAGGCTTCTATTTAAAGATATATCTCCCTAAAGCATCAGCTAACATTACATATACTTGCCTTTTAGCTCAATTTTAAATATTTTTCAAAAATAGGAAATGATGTAAAAAGACATGTTACATTGACTTAGTTTGGAATCAGGCAGCCAACACTTTTGGGAGAAATAAAAATGTGAATTCTGTCCATTGTGATGCAAAAAAGACTTCTAATTTATTTGCTTGGTGCAAAAGAATGATTACATTGCCCATTATCCCTGAGGGAACCAAATGCTTCCTCAATTCTTCTGCTTTAACCTCTATCTGTACTTATTAAAATGTATCCTTGTATCAAAATATAATAGGATTGCCCATCTATGGATAGCTAATGCTACTTTATTGCTTGGTGAGATCTCTAACCCAATACTTTAAACCATGAACACAGGAGCATTCTGAATGTACACACACAAGCAATTTTGCAGGAAGCATCCTGTTTGCAAAGATGTAAACTCAATTCAGCAGCATGCAGACAAATTGTATCTCAGAGCTCTTCCCCATTAAATGGGATCTTCCTCAATACCTATTTGCTTGTGCATAGTTTAAGAAAAAGTAATGAAAAATAAAGCAAATAAGAAAGTTAGTGTTATAGCTCAATCCCTTAACGGCTTTGGACTACTATAACTGAACTTCACTCTTTTTTAAGAGCATAACAATTTCACCACAAAAATATAACTATTACTTAAGAAAACTACATATGAGAACACATATTTCAATAGAATGGGCTGGAAAACGTTGACTTTTACAACTATAAGCGTAGGTAGAATGCTAGGTTGGATCAGCTAGTTATGGTTTTTTGATTCATGGATCTTTGTTAAAAACTCCTCATCTAAGCCTCCTCAGCAATTGCCTTAATATTAGCTTAGTGACACCAATTTACCTTGCATCTATAAAAATATGATAATAAAAAATAATATAATGGCAATGATAATGATACCCTTTTTATTGAATGTTACGTATATATTAAGTGCTAGAGTAGGCAATTTTTAATTCATTTTTAACAATTCCTCCATTTCATGAAGCTACATATACAAAGTTCTATGGTTGGCAGTGTGATCAAGGTGAAAAACAAAGAAGGAGAGAAGGAAAGAATGGAGGAAAGGGGGCAGAGAAGGAAGGAGAAAACTAAAGTTAAAACATCGTCTGTACTTTTACAAAGCTAATGATTTGGGAGAGGGAGTGTAGGGGACATCTATCAATTCTGCACATAGCATGCTTTGCAAAGATTTTTATTTGTCCTAGTTAAAGAAATTGAAACTGGAAATTATAGTTTATATGTATAGATTATATACAGGAGTGATTTTTGGAAGAAATTCAATCAGCAGGCCAATACTCAAGAAAAGTCTTAGATCTCCACCAAGAGTTTAACAAATAAATTTATATGTTTGAAATAATCAGAAAATATTTAAGAGAGGTATGAATTTTTAGGTTTTTTTCTGTTTAATATATCTTAAAAAACAATCAACTACTCTGTAGTCCTCATCCATAAAGGGTCTGTCACTGCTACATGGAACAAGGTCACTCAACCACTATGTGCCAGCACTATAATTTACCCTAAATCAAGCTAACTCCAAACTTCTGGACTTCCCACCATTAGGTAAACATATGAAACGTCTATCTATAGCTAAATGAACAGTGTGCGATATTCGCGAACACAGTGGAGGCTCCAAAAAGCAGGAAGCAAATGTGGGCACTTGAAAATGAGTCTGATGACAGGGTCACATTTAGTTTCCATTCTTGGGGTACCTGACAAACAATAAATGGTGACAGGACATGGGCTTCAAAGGAAAGAGTGCTTCACAGTCTTTTTGTTTCCCTACTCCTCTTTCACCTTTCTAAACCTTTTATTCCTCAAATTTTCTTTGGAATCTATGGCTCTCATCACTCTTGAGAACTATCAGTGCCTTTCAAAGCCCAGATTTTCTTTCCCATTATTCTTGGGCAGCAAGCAGCCACTGAGAACCATGGTCATGCCATGGCCTGTGCTGGGTACTAGGGAAGAAGAAATGAAGGGGCTTGGGATCCTTTGCTGGGGAGTTTAATGAGCACTGGTGTATTACAAGACATACAAACAATGGGAAGTGTTGTTCTCTGGAAGAAAGTGGGTTGTAAACCACAAAGTACTTATTTTGTACCTCCCATGGGCCAGGGAATGTTCTAGGCACTCTATCAGCCATAAAGGAGAACACCTACCATAGATTCACTCAGTTCACTCAGTGAATAAGTCAGTTCATTTATGAATGCATCATTAAATAGCAAGGAAACCAAAAGAGTGATTCCTTTATTTGAGAATGTGTCACTTTTATTGACAAATGATAAGCACACCACTTGTTCATTTTGGGAGAACAGTATGTCCTAGAAAAGCATGATAGAGCATTGCTGTTCTCTGAGCTCCAGCTGAAGTTTTCACCAGCTCTCAGCAGCTGTATTGGCCTAAGACTGCCAACCACATGAAACCGGGAAATATTTCCACTTATTCTTAAACTCTTCTTCCTGCGTATGTTGATTTTATTTAGCTAATAAAATTATTGGGATAGCTAATATTTACTGGAATTGTAGCATACTAGGTATTTCACACGATTGCATTAATTCAAATGACCACAATCTTATTAGGTTGGTATTATTAGTATCTCTAGTTTACAAGGGAGGAAACTTAGTCTCAGAAAGTCTAGTATATTGCCCAGCTTCAGTCAATTGTTTAATAAGTGGTAGTGATAGATTTCAAACCAGGTAATCTGGCTCCAAAACCCAGGGTTATAATGATTGTACCATTATGCTTACCCCAAAGGCAGCTTTCCACCCACATCATTTCTTATCAGGAGTAAAACTTACTAAGAATGATTCCCCAATTATGTTTCAATGGTATAGTCTTCTTTGACATATAAAATCTGGTAATACCTGGCCTAAAGCCTGGGCTGCAAGGCTATAGAGAACACAGTATGAAACTTGGAAAGAAATGAACTTGCCCCATGGTTAGGACATTTAAACTTTTGCTCAGAATACCTGAAATTCCAGCAGTCACCATGGTCACACAGCTAACACCCCTGGGCAAAGAGCTTTCAGGCAGGGACTGCATAGTAATTTAAATGGAAGCTGCTTGTAATTATCTGAATGATTTTGAGCTTTCAAGTTCAATTCCACCAACACTGCATCATAAAACTAGGGCATTTATTATGTGTTTCTAGCAAAAGAAATGGCTCTGAATAAAGCACCACCATATTCATGATCACATTGAGCTACCTTGAGGACTCAGAGCAAACATCAACTTTGTTTATGATTAAACAACTAAATATACTACACATACTCCTTAAAAGCTATTTTTTCTAATTCTTTTTTTAAAATTTAAATACAATTAATTAACATATAATGTATTATTTGTTTCAGGGTACAGGTCTGTAGTTCATCAGTCTTATATAATACCCAGTGCTCATTACATCACGTGTCCTCCCCAGTGTCCATCACCCTGTTACCCCATCCCCCTACCCCCTCCCCTCCAGCAACCCTCCATTTGTTTTCTAAGATTAAGAGTCTCTTATAGTTTGTCTCCCTCTCTGGTTTCATTTTGTTTCATCTTTTCCTCTCTTCCCCTATGATCTTCTGCTTTGTTTCTTAAATTCCATATATCAGTGAGATCATACGATAATTGTCTTTCTCTGATTGACTTATTTCGCTTAGCATAATACCCTCTAGTTCCATCCATGTTGTTGCAAATGGCAAGATTTCTTTCTTTTTTTTTTGATACCACATTGAAAATCTTAATTTCTGAACAAGGGACTCTGAATTTTTATTTTATACTGGGCTCTACAAACTATGTAGTCATTTGTGGCAAGAATTAAATGGGCTAATATATGCAGAATGCCACATAGAAAACACTATGTGTTAGCTATTACATTATTATATTTTCTTTTTTTTTATTATTTTTTTTATTTATTTATTTTTATTTATTTTTTTTAAAGATTTTATTTATTTATTTGAGAGAGAGAGAATGAGAGATAGAGAGCACAAGAGGGAAGAGGGTCAGAGGGAGAAGCAGACTCCCTGCTGAGCAGGGAGCCCGATGCGGGACTTGATCCCGGGACTCCAGGATCATGACCTGAGCCGAAGGCAGTCGCTTAACCAACTGAGCCACCCAGGCGCCCCTTATATTTTCTTTATATATTATAAATTCTTATTTCCAAATGACTACAGAAATCCAATATTCTTGTTTTCATTGGAATAAGAAAAAAATATTTGTATTTGTGCAGAATTTAAACAGTTACTTACATTAGCATTAAACATGACATACCACCTGCTATAAAATGTTACTTTCATGAAGAATATACTAGTTTTATGATAGGCTTTGGCTGCAGAGTTCTTACCTATGACCACACATTAGTTCAGAGCAAGTAGGGGTGGAAGTGAGGGCAGGCCCTGGGAGGTAAAGATCAAACACTTTTTGAGCAGCTCCTATGTGCAAAGTGTCACAAATGTGCATTTCTTGCAATAATTGGAGTGCTCCTGGAAAGTATTATCATCCTGTTCAGTAACAGAGGGTGAAATTGAAGTTCAAGGAATTCAATGCAACCTAACCAGAATCATAAAAAAAGTGTCAAGACGTCAACACAGGTAATTCTAACTACAATTTCTATATTTCCGTTTCTCTCTACCTTGGTTGGTGAGTATATGAGTGGAATATTTGTAAATCCCTCATTTTATATTTACATGGAGCTTTAAGTAAAATAAGTTGCTTTAAAAAATATTTACTTTGGAGGGGCGGAGCAAGATGGGGGAGGAGTAGGAGACCTGGACTTCGTCTGGTCTCAGGAATTCAGCTGGATAGGGATCAAACCATTCTGAACACTTACGAACTCAACAGGAGATCGAACAAAAAAACAGCAGCAACTCCCTGAACAGAAAAGCGACCACTTTCTGGAAGGTAGGACATGCGGAGAAGTGAATCTGAGGCGATATTCGGGAGGATAGTCGGCGGGGAAGGGGGCCTCCCTCGGCTGCTTCTGGCAAGTGATAGAGCCGCGGAGCACAACATGGGAAATTTTAGAAGTTGGCTCCGCTGAGGGGCGTCACTCCAGTGGCTAAGCAGGAGGTGGAACCCTCGCGGGACAGTGTGGTCTCAGGACCCTCGGGGTCACAGAAAGACCGGGGGTGCCTGAGTGCAGCAGAGCTCCCAGGGATCGGAGCGGGGAAGCCGACTGCAGAGACGGAGCCGAGGCGCGGGCTCTCAGCTCGGGGTTGCCCTAAACTGTGATCCGCGGCCCAGTCGGGCCACTGCTCCTCCATCAGGGACCCAACAAGGGGCAGATCCGGGGAGACTCCCCTTCCTCCCCCGGGAGGAGCGGCGCGGGAGCGCACCACAGTGATCTGCTGGGTTTGGAGACTCCACACAGGGTTGGGTGCCAGAGATAGAAATGCTCGGTCACAGGCCTGGTGAGCACGGAGTACGGCCGGAGACCGGGGAGACGGGAGTTACTGCTTTTCTCTAGCGGGCCACTCAGGAGGCTCCTCTGGGGCAGAGATGGGGAGGCCACCATTTTCACTCTCATCCTCCAAAACTGTACAGAAAGCTTGCAGGGAACAAAAGCTCCCGAGAGCAAACCCGAGCAGTTTACTTACCCTGGACCAGCAAGGCCAGGGCAATTCCACCTCCGGCAAAGACGTTTGGGAACCACGGCAACAGACCCCTCCCCCAGAAGATCAGGAAGAACAGCCAGCCAAGACCAAGTTTACCGGTCACTGAGAACGGCAGAACTCCAGTGCTAGGGGAATACTGCACATAGAATTCATGGCTTTTTTACCATGATTCTTTAGTCTTTCAAAGTTAATTTTTTTAACTACCTTTTTTAATTTTTTTTTTGCCTTTTTCAACCAACATCTTAGCAATCCCTTTTTTAAAAAACATTTTTATTTTTCATTTTTAGAGTTATATTCTATCCCTTCATAGTAGTTATCCTTATTTTTGGCATATATATATATATAAGTTGTTCTCTCTTTTAAATTTTGAGATACAGTTTCTTCTAAAATATCAAAATACACACTAAATCTCTAGTGTATAGCTTTGTTCTAGTCTCCTGCCTGATCACATTCTCTCCCTTTTTTTCTTTTTTTTTTAAAAAAACCTCTTCTTTCTTTTTTCCAAGAACTTCTTATCAATTCCATTTATAAATTTTTTTATAATTTTCATCTTTACAGTCATATTCCATTCCTTCATCGTATCAACCCTTAGTTTTGTACATATATAAGTTTTTTTTTCTTTAAAATTTTGGGAGACACTTTCTTCTAACAGACCAAAATACACCAAAAATCTAGTGTGTGGCACTGATCTATGCACTAGCCTGATCATATTTGATCATATTCTGTTTTTTGTTTTGTTTTGTTCTGTTTTTGTTTGTTTTTATCTTTTTCTTTTTTCTTTCTTTCCCTTCCATTTCCCCTGGTTTCAGGTCTTTTCTGATTTGTTTAGAGTATATTTTCTGGGGACGTTGTTAACCTGTCAGCATTTTGTTATCTCATTCATCTATTCTCCTCTGGACAAAAGGACAAGATGGAAAAAATCACCTCAACAAAAAGAACAAGAGGTAGTACCGACTGCCAGGGACCTACTCAATATGGACATTAATACAATGTCGGAACTAGAGTTCAGAATCATGATTTCAAAGATACTAACTGGGCTTGACAAAAGCATGGAAGTTATGAGAGAAACCCTTTCTGGTGAAATAAAAGAACTAAAATCTAACCAAGGTGAAATCAAAAAGGCTATTAATGAGGTGCAATCAAAAATTGGGCACTAACTGCTAGGATAAATGAGGCAGAAGAGAGAATCAGTGATATGGAAGGCAAATGATGGAAAATAAAGAAGTTGAGAAAAAGAAAGAGAAACAACTACTGGATCACGAGGGCAGAGTTCGAGAGATAAGCCATACCATAAGACGAAACAACATTAGAATAATTGGGATCCCAGAAGAAGAAGAAAGAGAGAGAGAGACAGACCGTATTTTGGAGCAAATTATAACAGAGAACTTCCCTAATTTGGGGAAGGAAATAAGCATCAAAATCCACGGGCACAGAGAACCCCTCTCAAATCAGTAAAAGAGATCAACACCCCAACATCGAATAGTAACTTACGAGTCTCAGAGACAAAGAGAACATTCTGAGAGCAGCTCGGGAGAAGAGATATGTAACCTACAATGGTAGAAACATTAGATTTGCAACAGACCTATCCACAGAAAACCTGGCAGGCCAGAAAGGACTGGCATGATATCTTCAGAGCACTAAGCGAGAAAAATATGCAGCTAAGAATACTATATCCAGCTAGGCTGCCATTGAAAATAGAAGGAGAGATAAAAAGCTTCCAGAACAAACAAAAACTAAAGGAATTTGCAAACATGAAACCAGTCCTCCAAGAAATATTGAAAGGGGTCCTCTAAGCAAAGAGAGAGCCTAAAAGCAACATAGACCAGAAAGGAATACAGACAATATACAGTAACAGTCACCTTACAGGCAATACAATGGCACTAAATTCATATCTTTCAATAGTTACCCTGAATGTAAATGGGCTAAATGCCCCAATCAAAAGACACAAGCTATCAGATTGGATTCAAAAACAAGACCCATCAATATGCTCTCTGGAAGAGACTCAATTTAGACCCAAAGACACCCCCAGATTGAAAGTGAGGGAGTGGAAAACAATTTACCATGCTAATGGACACCAAAAGAAAGCTGGGGTAGCAATCCTTATATCAGATAAATTAGATTTTAAACCAAAGACTGTAATAAGAGATGAGGAAGGACACTCTATCCTACTTAAAGGGTCTATCCAACAAGAAGATCTAACAATTGTAAATATCTATGCCCCTAACATGGGAGCAGCCAATTATATAAGGCAATTAATAACAAAAGCAAATAAACACATTGACAACAATACAATAATAGTGGGGGACTTTAACACCCCCCTGACTGAAATGGACAGATCAACTAAGCAAAAGATCAACATGGAAATAAAGACTTTAAAGGACACCCTGGACCAAATGGACTTCACAGACATATTCAGAACATTCCATCCCAAAGCAATGGAATACACATTCTTCTCTAGTGCCCATGGAACATTCTCCAGAATTGATCACATCCTCGGTCACAATTCAGGTGTCAACTGGTACCAAAAGATTGGGATTATTCCATGCCTATTTTCAGACCACAATGCTTTGAAACTAGAACTCAATCACAAGAGGAAAGTTGGAAAGAACTCAAATACATGGAGGCTAAAGAACAGCCTACTAAAGAATGAATGGGTCAACCAGGAAATTAAAGAAGAATGAAAAAAATTCATGGAAACCAAAGAAAATGAAAACACCACTGTTCAAAATCTTTGGGATACAGCAAAGCCAGTCCTGAGAGGAAAGTATACAGCAATAAAACCGGTTCTCAAGAAACAAGAAAGGTCTCAAATACACAACCTAACCCTACACCTAAAGGAGCTGGAGAAAGAACAGCAAATAAAGCCTAAACCCAGAAGGGGAAGAGAAATAATAAAGATCAAAGCAGAAATCAATGAAACAGAAAACAAAAGAACAGTAGAACAGATCAACGAAACTAGGAGCTGGTTCTTTGAAAGAATTAACAAGATTGATAAACCCCTGGCCAGACTTATCCAAAAGAAAAGAGAAATGACCCAAATCAACAAAATCATGAAGGAAAGAGGAGAGATCACAACCAACACCAAGGAAATACAAACAATTATAAGAACATATTATGAGCAACTCTATGCCAGCAAATTAGATAACCTGGAAGAAATGGATGCATTCCTAGAGATGTATCAACTACGAAAACTGAATCAGGAAGAAATAGAAAACCTGAACAGACCTATAACCACTAAGGAAATTGAAGCAGTCATGAAAAATCTCCCAAGTAACAAAAGCCCAGGGCCACATGGCTTCCTAGGGGAATTCTATCAAACATTTCAGGAAGAATTAGTACCTATTCTTCTGAAACTGTTCCAAAAAATAGAAATGGAAGGAACACTTCCAAACTCGTTTTATGAGGCCACCATTACCTTGATCCCAAAACCAGACAAAAACCCCATCACAAAGGAGAACTACAGACCAATATCCTTGATGAACACAGATGCAAAAATTGTCACCAAAATACTAGCCAAGAGGATCCAACAGTACATTAAAAGGATTATTCACCATGACGAAGTGGGATTTATTCCTGGGCTGCAAGTTTGGTTCAACATCCGCAAATCAATCAACATGATACAATACATTAACAAAAGAAAGAACAAGAATCATATGATCCTCTCAATAGATGCAGAAAATGCATTTGACAAAGTACAGCATCCTTTCTTGATCAAAACTCTTCAGAGTATAGGGATAGAGAGTACATACCTCAATATCATAAAAGCCATCTGTGAAAAACCTACAGCGAATATCATTCTCAACAGGGAAAAACTGAGAACTTTCCCCCTAAGATCAGGAATGTGGCAGGGATGTCCACTTTCACCACTGCTATTCCACATAGTATTAGAAGTCCTAGCCACAGCAATCAGACAACAAAAAGAAATAAAAGGCATCCAAACTGGCAAAGAAGAAGTCAAACTCTCACTCTTTGCAGATGATATGCTACTTTATGGGGAAAAACCCAAAAGACTCCACCCCAAAACTGCTAGAACTCATACAGGAATTCAGTAAAGTGGCAGGATATAAAATCAATGCACAGAAATAAGTGGCATTCCTATACACCAACAACAAGACAGAAGAAAGAGAATTTAAGGAGTCGATCCCATTTACAATTGCACCCAAAACCATAAGATACCTAGGAATAAATCTAACCAAGAGGCAAAGGATCTGTACTCAGAAAACTATAAAATACTCATGAAAGGAAGACACAAAGAAATGGAGAAACGTTCTATGCTCATTGATTGAAAGAACAAATATTGTGAAGATGTCAATGCTACCTAAAGCAATCTACACATTCAATGCAATCCCCATCAAAATACCATCCACTTGTTTCAAAGAAATGGAAGAAATAATCCTAAAATTTGTATGGAACCAGAAAAGACCCCGAATAGCCAGAGGAATGTTGAAAAAGAAAAGCAAAGCTGACGGCATCACAATTCCAGACTTCCAGCACTATTACAAAGCTGTCATCATCAATACAGTATGTACTGGCTCAAAAACCTGACACATAGAGCAATGGAACAGAATAGAGAGCCCAGAAATGGACCCTCAACTCTATGGTCAAGTAATCTTCGACAAAGCAAGAAGGAATGTCCATTGGAGAAAAGACAGTCTCTTCAACAAACGGTGTTGGGAAAATTGGACAGCTACATGCAGAAGAATGAAACTGGACGATTTCCTTACACCACACACAAAAATAGACTCAAAATGGTTGAAAGACCTCAATGTGAGACAGGAGTCCATCAAAATCCTAGAGGAAAACACAGGCAGCAACCTCTTCGACTTCAGCCGCAGCAACTTCTTCCTAGAAAGATCGCCAAAGGCAAAGGAAGCAAGGGCAAAAATGAACTATTGGGATTTCATCAAGATAAAAAGCTTTCGCACAGCAAAAGAAACAGTCCACAAAACCAAAAGACAACCGACAGAATGGGAGAAGATATTTGCAAATGACATATCAGATAAAAGGCTAGTATCCAACATCTATGAAGAACTTATCTAATTCAACACCCAAAGAACAAATAATCCAATCAAGAAATGGGCAGAAGACATGAACAGACATTTTTCCAAAGAAGACATCCAAATGGCCAACAGACACATGAAAAAGTGCTCAACATCGCTCAGCATCAGGGAAATCCAAATGAAAACCTCAATGAGCTACCACCTCACACCAGTCAGAATGGCTAAAATTAACAAGTCAGGAAACGACAGATGTTGGTGGGGATAGGAGAAAAGGGAACCCTCCTACACTGTTGGTGGGAATGCAAGCTGGTGCAGCCACTCTGGAAAACAGTATGGTGGTCCCTCAAACAGTTGAAAATAGAGCTACCATATGATCCAGCAATTGAACTACTGGGTATTTACCCCAAAGATACAAATGTAGGGATCCGAAGGGGTACATGCACCCCGATGTTTATATCAGCAATGTCCACAATAGCCAAACTGTGGAAAGAGCCAGGATGTCCATCAACAGATGAATGGATAAAGAAGATGTGGTATATATATACAGTGGAATATTATGCAGCTATCAAAAGGAATGAGATCTTGCCATTTGCAACGACGTGGATGGAACTGGAGGGTGTTATGCTGAGTGAAATAAGTCAGTCAGAGAAAGACATGTATCATATGACCTCACTTATATGAGGAATTCTTAATCTCAGGAAACAAACTGAGGGTTGCTGGATTGGGGGTGGGGTGGGAGGGATGGGGTGGCTGGGTGATAAACATTGGGGAGGGTATGTGCTATGGTGAGTGCTGTGAATTGTGCAAGACTGTTGAATCACAGATCTGTACCTCTGAAACAAATAATGCAATATATGTGAAGGGAAAAAAAAAGAAGAGAAGAAGAAGATAGTAGCAGGGGAAGAATGAAGGGGAGGAAATCGGAGGGGGAGATGAACCATGAGAGACAATGGACTCTGAGAAACAAACTGAGGGTCTAGAGGTGAGGGGGGTGGGAGGATGTGTTAACCCAGTGATGGGTATTAAAGAGGGCACGTTCTGTGTGGAGCACTGGGTGTTATGCACAAACAATGAATCATGGAACACTACATCAAAAACTAATGATGTAATAATGTATGGTGATTAACATAACAATAAAAATTTTTAAAAAGCATTTACTTTTATGATGAGCACTGAGTAATGTACAGAATTTTTAAATCACTATATTATACAGCTGTAACTACTATAGCACTGTATTTTAGTTACCTATCCCGGAATTAAAAAAAAAAAAAGTAAAACTTTCCAAGCTGGAAAAAAATAAAAAATAAAAATAAAAAGTACCCATGTGTTAATTATGCCTTCCTCACACTCAAAACATTTACTTAAGACCTAGCAATAGCCCTGGGTCCAATACACAATGGTGTAGTGTTCTGAAATGATTTTTTCTTCCCTTCAATATTCTCTAAGAAAAGGATTGAGAAGTATAGCAGGTACCAGAATGCATGGTCCTGGAGGATGTGTTAAATGCAAGAAATGACTCTAAGAGATTCCATATGTTCTATAATTCTAAGCAATGTTCAACTCCATGAAGAGATTCAAGGAGGAAAATAAAGAGGAAGAAAATGGTCCAAAGAGAAAGAAAAAGCCTGAGAAACAGAAGAGGCTCATTTTCATAGTTCTTCACTTTTGCATGGAGGGTCTTATTGTTTGTAAAATATCAGTAACACAAAGTGCAAAAGCAGCAACTGACTCAGAAAAAAATCCCAAAAATACAAGACAAAACTAAACAATTCTCAAACACTGTATGCAAGCTGAAATGAAAATGAGTATGATGAAATAAAGGGAAGATTAAAAAATGATTAAAAGAGACATCAGTTACAGACCTTTTTGAGCACAAACATTGTACAAAATGGAAGGTTTCATATGTCTCAGAAAACAAATAAGACTGATTGAAGCTTTCTCTGCCCCAGGATGACACAGAGGCCAACAAGTGCATCAACTCTCCTTAAAAGCATCTCCAAACTACAAAAGAAACACTGTTCAAAGACAAAATAAAAATTCAGGGACTTATCCTAGAGATCAACAAATGGAAATGATAGAGAAAAGGCATCCTCTTCTGTGATTCAGGGACATGGCTGCAGAGGGCCTTCTGATGCCCTTCACCTTTAGAGTGACAAGGAATGCAAACATCCTTAGCAGGAGGAAATAGGTTGGTCTTCTGTAAGGCAATCCAGATAGAGGCTCTAGTTTTCTATGAAGGTAGTACTTTGTAAGCTACAACTACGAATCCTTCAAACAAATAATTCAATTTTGTTATTGCAATATTTTTTATAGTTATATTACATTGTAGTCTATTTAAATTCCAGTTAGTTAACATTCAGTGTAATATTAATTTCAGGCATACAATGTAGTGATTCAACATTTATATGCAACACCTGGTGCTC
This sequence comes from Callorhinus ursinus, assembly GCF_003265705.2. Classification (NCBI taxonomy): domain Eukaryota; kingdom Metazoa; phylum Chordata; class Mammalia; order Carnivora; family Otariidae; genus Callorhinus; species Callorhinus ursinus. The sequence continues at coordinate 4,319,786 of NW_027397093.1, forward strand.
ATCACAACACGTTCACTCCTTAATTCCCACCAATCTATTTAACCCATCCCTCCTACCCACCTCCCCTCTAGTAACCCTCAGTTTGTTCACTATAGTTAAGGTCTGTTTCTTGGTTTGCTTCACTCTCTCTTTTTTTTCCCCATTGCAGTATTTTTCTAAATGCAAACAGAGAGGGTAGGAATTTTCCTACAGCTTTTAAGCAAAATAAAAATATCTGGAGGCATGCTGTGAATGATAGTACACCTCCCTGATTCCTATATGTTTTTTCTCTAACTCTGAAAGTCTTGGAAACACAACTGGATGTGGAATTCAGACACTTTCAAAGAGTTTTGCCACCCATTTAGATAGATTATTCCTTAGCTGTGTAGATGTAAAAGATGAACTTCTTTGCCTATTTGCCAGTGAAGCATGGTACATCACAGAGTGCTAGAACTCATGATGGCAAAAACTGGACTTCATCTGAGAGACTTCAGACTTTCCATTAAGCACACAGTTGGCACCTTACTTGAATGTACTCCCCCTGAAAAAGGCGCTCAAAAGGTTGGCAGATGTAGAGACTGCTTGATGAGCCACCCTCTTAATAGATTCAGATGAGTGGTAGACGACAAGGACCATTCACTGCTAAGGTCATGAAGGCGATTATATTCAACCACTTATTAAAAGCCTAGAGATGGTGATGTTTAAGGCATATTTAGGTATCACTGAAAAGACAACTATCATTCTAAAGGAGAACTAACAAGTAAGTGATAGACTAGAAAGATAGCCCATGTGGACTAGAAGGGGTTTGAATTCCAACCTAAGGATTATGAACTTTATCCAAGACAATTGAGAGACATTGCAATTTTTTGAGCAAGAGAGTGGCAAAAGGAAAAAAGATGTAGTGTGGAAAGTTTATGTAGTAATATGTAGGAAGAGACTGATAGGCAAGAATGTCAATTAGACCACTTTTATGGTTGACTAATCCAATGCTCTTAAGTCCTCTTGTCTCTGTTTTCCTGGCAGACCTACCTGTTGCAATTCCAATTGGAATAAATCCAACAGACTTCTTTCCCTGGATTTACAGCACAGAGTCTTCATTTATAGGTATTGCCTTGGTATTCTAGCTGGTTAGCATTCTTTCATTCCCAGTTTAGTCAATCGTGTGCCACCCTAATGACCACCAGCCACTACTGAGCCATCTTTTATGCTCCACTGATCACATAATTCTCCGAAACTCATCTTTTATTATTAAAGTTCCAAAGTTCAGGCCTGATCTTAGACTTTTTCTCTTCTGGCTCCATGTTCTTGCTTTCTGAACATTTGCAGTCATGCCTCCAGCTTAACTTGTCCCCAATTTTAAAAGGACTCATATGTTTATATTTTCAGCAAAGACCTGTCCTTTATGCTCCAAACTTAACTCTATCCTTGGGATCTTTGCATAGATATCTCAAAGTTATCCTAAACTCAACCTGTCTGAATGCCAAATGAGGATTCATAGCTGATGCTGCCCTCCACTCCATCCCTTCCCCAAAAAACATTCCATTGCCTCCAGCATGCTCTACCTCAGTGAGCTCACCACCACCTATGTAGTGTTTGAACCAAAACCCAGGAGATATCTTGGCCCCTTACTTTCCTTTGCTCTCATATTTAGTCTCTCACGAATCCCTGCCACTTCTAATTCCAAGTATCTTCTTTCTTATCCTTCTCACCTAGCCAATGCCGCCTTCTTTCTATTTCAGCTCAGTTTTCACTGCCTCAAAGAAAATGTCTTAATTTTCCTATGTCATTTTTCCATATTTTATAAATTTATAGATTCAGTTTGACTGGCAAATGCAAACTATGTAGACCAAGGGAGAGGGAAGAAAGGAAGTCATTACCTGGAGATGGCAGGCTAAGGCATAAGATAGAGGCATAATGTAGAAATTCAAATCTGCAAGAATTGCTAATACTAGAGACATGTGAACAGAGAATATATGGAAAGAAAACAGAAGAGTTCAGGTCTGAACATTGGGGAACATCCCCATTTGGATATGGGACAGACAGAAAGAGAGAATGAAGAACAGGGTAGGGGTAAGCAAAAGAGTGACCACACTCATTTAATTAAGCCACTTAAACTAATCAAAATTTTACCTAGGTTAAGTGGATGACAGCATATCTTCAATTTATTTTGGGGTGCTGTCTAATTATTATTTCCCCACTGATCTTGTGAAGCAATCAGCACATGGCACCAGTGTCTCTCATGCCAGTTTAACCTGTGAGTAGGTATATTACTTCAACTGAGTTGCTTCACTGTCTGTGATCAGATCCTCCACTACCTTTGAAGGGTCATTAACTCTATTTTACAAAAGACAAAATAAGGACGAGAGAAGTTCAGTCATGTACCCCAAGTCACACAGGCAATGAATGACAGGGTCAGGATTAGAACTCTGAACTCAGATCTCTGCAACCCCACATGCCAGATCTGCACCCTGTACAGCGGAACTCTCAAAGGATGAGACTCCCCAAGCCCTGTTCCCTGCACCCCCAGTGGTCCTTGGAGTGCTAAAAGTGACAAATTCAGGCCAGGCTGAAGTTCTCAAGGCAATATGCTGCTGAACTGGCAGCCAAGGATCCTTGGGCAGGTTGTGAAAACATCTAATCCCTCTTTTGATAAAAATGACCATTATGCTTTGGCTTTTCAGACCATGTGAAGTCAGATATTGCAAGCAATGGGACTGACACCACCCAGGGTAGAGATACAGCCATAGGCTCATTCTTTAACAATGTGGCTTATTGAGAGTGAGATGCAGAAGTCCCAGGGGTTGCAGATGCTTTGAAGGTGCAAGGCACTAAAGCATGACAGGTTTGCAAGATGCTGATAAGGACTTCAAGGCATGTGGTCCATGGAATGGCAAGAAACCAATCTGGCAACCTTATGGGGGAGGCTGTGACCTCAGACTCATCACAAAACCAAGTCACTGTCCACCTAAGAGGAAAACATGGGACCCGAGCATATTCCCCACCAGAATTACAGGGCAGAGAATGAAGTTGAAGCTTCAGGACCCATCTCCTGCATGATCCCTTGGGGATGCTGGGGGTTGATGGGAAATGCAGAGTGTTCCGGATGGAGAGGAGAAGCCAGGTTGCAATCAGGGAACTTTCTACGTCAGCATTTTTTTCAATACCTTGCTTACAAAGAGTGCAAAAAGGAGACCTGGATCACTAAATCTCTTCAAGCAGACCCCACTGAGCACAGAGCCTGACACAGGGCTCAGTCTCATGACCCATGAGATCATGACCTGAGCTGAAACCAAGAGCCAGATGCCTAACCAACTGAGCCACCCAGGCACCCCAGGAACAATAAGTATTCTATCCCAAATCTCTACAACCATGCTTGCTTTTTTGGGTACAGAAAAATGACACAGAACCAGAGAGCAAGCATTCCTGGATTAACTAATAATGACAAGAATTATTCCACCTCTAACAATTTATATGCTATCTTGGAAAAAGTGAGTCTGTCTGTGTGGCATGTGTGTGTGTGTTTGTACTATGTGTGTGTTTGTGTGCTGAGTATCTGTATTTGTGTGTGTTTGGGTTTATGTGTGTTTGTGCTCTGAGTACTAGAGTGGGGACTCAGAAGCATATTTTCTTATTTGTGAAAGAAATATAAAGACAGAGAGACATAAAAAGAGATGTGAAAAACCAGAGCAGAGAGAGAGAGAGAGAGAGAGGAGAAATGGTGAATAATGAGAAGCAAGAGTGGGAAGAAATGATGGATGGATGGAGGGAAGAAAGGAAGGATGAGTGACACAAGATTTTTCCAATCACCAGAAGAAATGTTGTCTTGATGACTTTGGAAAGTAAAGATAATAATTTAAAAAAATCTTGTGACCATCCTGACAAAGTGACTCTCAGTCAAGTAATCTTTAATTGGAAAAGTCTCCTCTCATCACCTAGGCTCCAGCAGGGGGAAAAAAATATAAGAAGCCTTATGTTCCAATCCTTTGATTCTTGTTTCACAGTTTTGATAAATGTGTCTCACGGGGGCCATTTCTGCCAATGGCAAACTTACTTTATGTTTCAGAATTTGCCTTCCAGCAGTCACATAAAATCTCACCACTACAAACTGCCAGGGAGCTTTGGAGTACTGAAGTAAATAAACCAGAATTGGTAGGGAGTTTGGGTAGCAAAATTAAACTGAAGAACCAGGAAAACAAAGTACCAAAAGTTCACTCTTTGTTCAACTCAAGAAAATCATTATCATTAGAAAATTGTACATTGCCTCCAAGACAAATAACACTTATTACTGGGACTAATCTCCAAATATCTCAATTTCACAATAACATTAAGTTATTATTCCTGATTACTATTACTACTATTATTGCTATCATAAATGGCTGACTAGACCAAGTTATTTGTTTTTGTTTTTATTCAAACTGAATCTCCATAATTGCTCACTCATATTCATATGATGCTGGACTTTTGATCTGTGACATTACATATCTGGGTCATCAAGACACATCACCAATTCTAGTAACACCAATATTTGATGTCATGGTAATTTACAGGTGCTGGTGTTGAGGGAAGATGAAGAAGAGAAAAGGGAACCTGGCCAATTTCAGGAGCACTTGACTTATTTGAATGATGGTTCACAGATGGGAAATAGCACAGCTCAGCCTTAAACTCATGTCCTTCCAGTTCTGTACTCTTCACCAAAAGCACGATGCTAAACTGCCACCAGATCATAGAGTCTATCTATGATGTCAAAGTAGACATAGTTTCCAAATTCATACTCTCTACCCTCTCCTTATGAGAGGATAATTTTGTTTCACTCACAGGTAAGTCACCAGAGTCTTTGAGATCACCTGGCACATGAAAGATACTCAGTACTCTCCTTTCCTGATTGAATTATTCACTGGATGGAAAAGCTTCTGATAGTAGCTCAGCGGTCTTTCAATATCTAGGCAGAGCATGGGAATTTGGTCTTAAATATCAATTTATAGATATTTCCTTTTTGTTCTAGTCACTCCTAATAGAAGACACACCAAGATATTAAGACCACAGTGCTTGAAATTTTAAAACTGGTGCAAATTTGGCCTATCAAGAAAATGTCCTATCTAATAAAATGGAGTCTTATGACTCCTCAGTGACAATACAGACTTGACTTATCCAAATCTTTATGTGTCTTGATAATCTGACTGATTATAAAATACCAAACATGTCAAAAATCTAGGAATCAGGACATATCATGGAATAAGAACTGTGGAACCAAACAATGAAATATATTAGCCACATCCAGGATCATTTAGGATAGCTATTCTTGTCCCCTTACAGTACTGATGAAGGCAACTATATTATAAACAATTCTGAGTTTCCAGAGAACCTGTTTTGTTTTTAGCCATTCTGTAAGAAGTTAGTTTCTTCCTTGAAGTGGCTTGCAAATGGAAGTAAAGGCAAGCAGGCAAAGAAATCTTAAGAAAAAGAAAGAAGGAAGGAAGGAAGGAAGGAAGGGAGGGAGGAAGGAAGGAAGGAAGGAAGGAAGGAAGGAAGGAAGGAAGGAAGGAAGAAAAAGAAAGAAAGAAAGAAAGAAAGAAAGAAAGAAAGAAAGAAAGAAA
>NW_027397093.1:4325368-4351236 GCF_003265705.2 Callorhinus ursinus
AAAGAAAGAAAGAAAGAAAGAAAGAAAGAAAGAAAGAAAGAAAGAAAGAAAGAAAGAAAGAAAGAAAGAAAGAAAAGGGAGCAAGAAGGAAATTTGGCTGGGTTTTTCACTTCCTTAATTTCTAATAAAGAACTGCAGTGGTGACCAAAAAAAAAAAAAAGTACAAATTTAGGTCCCATACTAATTTTATCGATGTATTTCCATTGCCTATCAAGTGTCTACAATTAGTAGATGCTCAATCAGAATTTTGGAAAGTTATCAGTTTTATCTCTAAAATTTCCTGCAGTGTGTGTGTGTGTGTGTGTGTGTGTGTGTGTGTGTGTGTGTGTACATATATACATATGTTAAATTACTTGGTATGTCCCAACCATAATGCCACTTGAAAGTCATTCTTGAGATGAGTGAGGACTTAGTTGAACCATTTAAGCTTGCCAGTGATTCTGAGGTCTGTCTTCCCAAGTTCAGAGTATTGGTGAAAAGCAGGCACATGATACCATTCTGGCCCTTTGCAAGGAGCAGGACAGATGCTGCCTGGCCCGGGTGCCACAGGCCCTTGGTGATATACTTTCTCAAGTCTCCCTTTCTAAAATAATTTTATTTGTCTCTTCTTTTGAGATTCTCTCAGGCTGATGAGTTAGACAAAAATCGCGCTTAGGTGAAAGCATTTTGAGCACCACATGAGAGATCTTGTTAGAGGCCAGGGACACCATAAGCTGAGGGCATCCACTGCTAAGAAATATAAGTCACAGTTGGAAAGCAACTTTAGCATCAGATCATTGGTCCTACCCCTTCTGGGGGGGACAGCATTCTTCATGTCTGCCATGGACCTGAGGCATTAAAGGGCCATTTCTGGGCTGTGTTTATATTCAAAACCTTGATATTGCCCCAGGGCTGGTGCATGTTTTTGCAAAAAGACAAAAATCTGTGTGCCGCAAAGGAAGGAGTTGGCCATGAGAAGTCTGCCAACTTCCTTTGGGCCTTAGGCTATTCTTTGACCACTCCTGAGTTCACAGGACTGCAGTTTCTCTTTTCCATGTCAGCGCTGGGACCCAAGGTGAAGAGACTGGACAGAGAGGCAGGTGACTCTGCTCCGGTCTCAAGCCAGAAGCACAGAACTCTGCTACTTAAATCTGGCACTGTTGAATCTCCTAGCTATGTAAGAGATAGCTGTTTAGAGTCTCTGTTGCATAAAACTCTAAACTCTGTTTAGAGTCACTGTTGCATAAAAGTTTTATATGATTTGTAAGAGCCTCACTAAACTACGCATTTATTATGTATTGCATATTTGTTAAGCCAATACACAAATATTCATTAGCATATTCAAGTGAAGAAAAGAATGAGTGCATGGCTGGAGTATTGAGAATAAGGATATGTGGCATAATTTTCCTCTGGAAATGCAAACTGAGTAACAGGAAGCCACTGCTGTGTGTGTGTTTTTTTTAATTCTATTTATTTATTTGAGTGAGAGAATGAGCAAGGCAGAGGGCAGCGGGAGAGGGAGAAGCAGACTCCCCGCTGAGCAGGGAGCCCAGTGTGGGACTTGATCCCAGGACCCTGGGATCATGACCTGAGCCAAAGGCAGACGCTTAACCAACTGCCGTATTTTAACGGTGCAGAGTGAAGGGTGATGGCTTGAAGTATACATCAAATCTGCAGTTTGAAAAGAACACTAGCTGCAGTAGAGAGATGATTAAAAGGATTAAACAAAAGGCAATATCACATTGGAAATTATTCAGCATTAGTCCACCAAACTACAGATGGTAACTTTGGCATTATGGTAGAAATAAAGGTAAAAGAAAATGGATGGATCTGACAGACAGGAAGTCAAATTTTACAAACAGCAAATAAGGGAGCAAGTAGTGTCGGAGAAGAGGCTCAGGGTTTTTTTCCTGTTGAAGTTGATGGGGATAGTGTGTTACATTGAGAGGTGAACAATGGAAGATAACCAGCTTCAATGGGATGATTGGGATGTCAGTTATCAGGAGGTTGAATTTAATGTGCCACTGAGACATTCAAGGGAAGAAGTGATGAAAAACTAGACCATACAGGAGAGTTGGAGCTCTAGGTAAAGACTTTGAAAATCTTGGGCACATAGATGCTGAAAGAATATCAAGGAGAACTCTAACAAGTAATGACAGAGAAGACACAGCTGAACTTGCAGTTATGGCCACAAAGAAGGACCTCGACAGTGGGATGAAAGCCGCAGAGTTCAACACCAGTGATGCCCAGAGGAAAAGAAAGGCACAACAGAGAGAGGGTGGATTCACCATGGTATAGTATCACCAAGGTTTCAAGGGCGATGAGTGCTCAAACATGGCCATCACACTGTGGTATGGAGATGCACTGATGTTGTCTTGATGGGCTCAGGAATCGAAGTGGGATAAGGGAGAAAATGAAAACATTAGGGCTACTGGCCTGGTAGACAAAAGAAGGAATCAAGGAACTAGAGATGCTTCCTGAGGTTAATAAGAGCAGATCAGGGTGGGTGTAATTGAACAAGCGAGTGAGGACGAAAGGAGGTTTTCTGAGAGCAGAACAGCTGAACTGGTATAGAGGTGATGATCTGGTCCAAGGTGTGACGATGCAAGTGGGTGGATATGATCGGAGTGAGAGAGAAAAATCATTGGAGATGAGTCTGTCAAGGCCCTGGTGTAGAACTAGAATAATAGCAATATTTTAATAAAATATTGGGTGTGAAAAATCCTTCAGCTGACAATAATCAGGAGAGGATTAATTGTGCTATCTTGTATCTCAAAGGATAATATTTTGTTCTTCAAGAACCGAAGAAGAAAATGCTATCGGAAAGGCAGTGGGTAAGCGGCAGGACACCAAAGCCAGTTTCAGACAATGAGATGCATGGGGAAAGAACATAAAAACCATAATACAGAAACTTTCCCTGGAGAAAGAGTGTCCAGAGTGCACAGTCAGGTTTTAGGGAGGTGGGGAGGTGGAGCAGATACTGAGGGAAAACAGTGGCCGAGAATGTGAATGGAAGGTATTTATGAAATATGGAGGCACAATTCCAGACATCATAGTGCGTGACTTTGTGAGAAAGAAACAGAAGTGAAGGGTCAGGGAGAGCATCTAGAAAATATGGCTCTTGAGCTGCAGAAGATTGATGGAAACCAGGATATGATATGAACCCTGAATATTCTAAAATAAAACATGAAAAGAGACAACAGGTTGTGTAAATCTCAGGTGTCTCTCCAACTCAGGGCTTTGGCTCTCTTGGCAGTAGGTTCTGACCATGACTGATGACTGTACCACCAGGGGGAGAAAGCACAGGCATGTGCTGGGGGGCCCCAGGGTGATGGCGACTCTTGAAACTATTGCTTATACATGCCCATCCCATACCCTATTGAGAAGCTCGGAAAGTTATGGAAGAGATTATATCAAACTTTATGAGTTCCTGGGCCCCGTAAAGACCATCCATCCATAAACCCCAACTTAATCACCATGGTCCACCTTATTAAGACTAAACCCCAAGCTGCATAACTTTGTTGCTAATATGCTCACTTTAAATAGCTTGTGCCTAGTGGGCTTGGGACACATTCCCAGCAATAATTAATCTGGATGAAACCAATCCTCCTTTCCATTAATTAATGTCTTTTCCCCAATAATTAAAAGAAAATCTTCATTAGCAAACTGTTACTAATCCACTACTGATGAAAAACCAGGCTTGGAAGTGTGTATCTCAAATGCTTCATAGGTTACCGGATTTATTGGCAGGTGTTTTTTTTTTTTTTTATAATCATCAAGTACTTGAAAGGACTGATGGATGGGATGAGAATACACGAAGGAGAGGTGGCAGTGCAGAGAATAATGACAAAAACTTTATGATATAATTTACAGCACTTATTAGCCCAAAGATTGAAGTAGCTCCACTACAATTGCTTTCGTCTGATGATATACATTATAGCAATAAAAAACTCATATAGAAGTATGGTTCTTAAGAGAAGTTAAGGGTTAAGGGAAAAGTAGACTTGACATGTAAATATAGCAGTGTACGCCGGGGGCTTTTCCAGTCCCATCACATGCAGAGAAGCCCCAGGCAGCGGGCATGTTGTGGGTCAGCATAAGGCTGACCAGATTGATGACCCGAGCTTCCAGTGAAACTTTACATTCACTGAGATCAGTGACCTAGTAGGCTTGGATGTGTTTCCTGCTCCCAGAAACACCTCTAACCATTGATTTTTCAAAATCCAGATAGGATTTGGGTATGGAAGGCTTGCTGTAAATGTACCCATTACTGATGGCCAATCTGGAGCTTGCAATGGAGTGACTGCAACCTCAAGCAACTTCACACAGACCCCACATTTCTATTGTTTGTGGTGACAGAGCTAATGTTCTCCCTTGGCAAGAACACATCTCCCTAAAGCTGCAAACCCTTGACAAGTTGCTGACACCTTTGAGTCTCACTGGGTTTTCAAAAAGCAGATACCCTCTTTCCCACTGCCTGTTGAATGAGGCTGACCAGCTTAGCACCTAGAACTTCCCTTCATCTTCTGCCAACTCCCTTTAAGACATGAGGCTCAGATGTGTGCTCGTGGAAAAGATATCCCGATAGCTTATAGTTTTTCTTCCCATCTCTGCTCCACACAGCCCTTTTCAGGTACACACTCTCTGAACACACTGGCCTTTTTTGTTCTTCTACCAAAATTTCAATTCCAGTTGACTTATGCAATTCAATACCTGGCAACCCCAATGGCGGATGGGCTCAAACAAACCTCAGTCCCTGCTCAGGCTCAGTCCTTGCTGAAGCTCTTTAGTCCACATCCTAATTGGATAGGGAAAACTATCACCATTCATGGGCTGGGCGATGACCTTGGTTCAGTTCATTTATCTTTTGGAAACTCAGTTTTTATTTTTTTTTATTTTATTAAGATTTATTTATTTATTTGAGAGAGAGAGAGAGCAGGGAGAGGGGTAGCGGGAGACAGAAATCCTGAAGCAGACTCCCTGCTGAGCATGGAAACTGATGCAGGGCTTGATCCCAGTGCCCTGAGATCATGACCTGAGCTAAAATCAAGTTGGCTGCTTAACCAACCAAGCCACCCAGGTGCCCAAGGAAACTCAGTTTTTAATTGGGATTGTTATTCTTATCTCACTAGAGACTGTTAGTTATCTATCCAATATCCTTCTCCCCTCTTGTTTGGTAAGAGAACAGGATATTTCATTTGGAATGACAATGAGTACAATTAAGAAACTACAGATAGAATTCATGACATGGGGCTTCAAGGAAAGCTCTTCTCACCCCATCTTGTTCTTTCATTCTTCCTACCTGGGATGCAGATGTGATAGCTGGAGCTTTAATGGCCATCTTGTGACCTTGAGGATGGAAGCTATGTGCTAGAGAGGCAAGACATAAAGTTAAAAAGTGCTTGTGACCCCACTGACTTTATGGAGCTCTCATACTTGCTCTGGATTCTTACCTCAGGTCCTTACGTGGTCTGTATATGAGAAGGAAATACACCTCTATCCTATCTAACATCTTTGGTCAAGTTATGAGTATCAAGATGATAGGCTTCCTCCCAGGAATGGGATAAGCTTAAACTTGGGAGTATATATGAAAAATCTAAGGTAGTAGTGGGGACATTGGCTCTCTGCTCATGTCAGTTTCCTTGCCCTGTAGTTTTAAATGGGCTTTTCTGAAACATTATGTAGCCATCTGAGCTGTGACTGACTCTGTCCCTGACACTAAGAGTTGAAGCTGTTTCCTTGAGTAGTTTCAAGACAAATGGCTTGATAATTTCAAGGACTGGCTTTGCGTCTATGCATCTCTTAAAGGTCAGGATAGCCCAGTCCTCCTATTAATTATAAACACAATCTGTGAAGTGGCTCGTGTATATTTGTGATTTTTTAAAAAAATGTCTTTTAGAGCCTTGCTGGTGGCTTTCAACATTTTCTAAAGCACAGTGTGATTATGTCTGATGGACAACCAACCATCAGCCTGCAGGGGACCCTCTGCCACCCCTCACCCCACTTCATGTGCTCCTCTGCATTCACACATCAAAGTCACTTCAAAAAAATAATAAAAGAAATGAAATAAAAGAGAAGAGATAGCCACAGCAGCTGAGAATGCCAGTCTATTATTTTAGAAACAGGACTATGTAGGTACAGCAAACACAACATCAATATTGCCAGCAACATCAGCCATGTTTGGCTTTGTGCTTTCTTCCCTGGCTTTAAGAGTCTGATTTAATAAGGGTGTGGAAAAGAGAGGGTGCTTATCCTCCAAACTCTCCACAAAACACCCCCTCAGCAGATGGAAAACCTAGCCCCAATTGCTGATGAGCCTTCTGCATATCTGTGTCTGTTACTTCAAAGGGATGCAGCTTCAATGACCCAGCAGTCCCTGTTTCATGCTCTTATTTGGATCACCTCTTCTTGCTTCTTATTGCAGACAAGCATTTAGTTAGTGTGTGTGGACTGTTTGGGGTTCCAATTTATTCATTTCCATGCCAACTCAATAGGTCATTATGACTCTCTCAGACCTGCATTCCTAAAAACACCACGTACATGGCCCTACCTCTGGATAGAGACTTAAAATTATCGAACCCCTAGCCAACACACACACACACACACACACACACACACACACACACACACGTGTAAGATGTAGAGGTCCTCCTTCCTATAACTCCTATAATTGTCTGAGAACAATTAAAGGTAAAAAGAATTGCCAGTTGAATAAAATCAAAATTTTAATTGAGCTGCTGCTACTGCTTGCTCTGTGATCATTGCTATGCCCTGAAGATCCCCAGATAAATCTGACATGGTCCTGTTCTCAAGAACACCTCACACCAGTCAGAATGGCTAAAATTAAGTCAGGAAATGACAGATGTTGGCGAGGATGCGGAGAAAGGGGAACTCTCCTACACTGTTGGTGGGAATGCAAGCTGGTGCGGCCACTCTGGAAAACAGTATGGAGGTTCCTCAAACAGTTGAAAATAGAGCTACCCTACGATCCAGCAATTGCACTACTGGGTATTTACCCCAGATACAAATGTAGTGATCTGAAGGGGCACCTGCTCCCCAATGTTTATAGCAGCAATGTCCACAATAGCCAAACTGTGGAGGGAACCCAGATGTCCATCAGCAGATGAATGGATAAAGAAGACGTGGTACATATATACAATGGAATACTACTCAGCCATCAGAAAATGAAATCTTGCCATTTGCAATGACGTGAATGAAACTAGAGAGTATTTATGCTAAGCAAAATAATTCAATCAGAAAGACACATCACACGCTCTCATTCATATGTGGAATTTAAGAAATAAAACAGAGGCTCATAAGGGAAGGGAGGGAAAAATAAAACAAGACGAAATCAGAGAGGGAGACAAACCATAAGAGACTCTTAATCACAGGAAACAAACTGAGGGTTGCTGGAGGGTAGGGGGTGGGGATGGGGTAACTGGATGATGGACATTAAGAGGGGCACATGATGTAGTGAGCACTGGGTGTTATATAAGACTGATGAATCACTGAAGTCTACCTCCAAAACTAAAATACACTATATGTTAATTAAATGAGTTTAAATTAAAAAAAAGAAAGAAAATATCCCTGTCTTTTAAATATTATGGAAGAGTTTATATAGAATCAGCATATATTTCTTTTCATTAAATGTTTGGTACAATTCAAAAGTAAACTATGAGAGCCTAGAGTTTTCTTTGTGTAAAGTAGTTAACTGCATATTCAATTTCTTTTATAGATATTCAAATATTTACATTATGTATTTTTCCCATGAATGAATTTGGTGATTTGTGCTTTTTAAAGTATTTAAACATTTCACCTAAGTTTTCAAATTCACTGGCATAGTGTTGTTCATAATATTTCCCATTGTTTTTTTAATACCTATAGCAATATGTAGCATTTTCACAGCCTTTATTTCTGATATTGATCATTTGTTTTCCTTTTTCTAATCAGATCAATTTTACTGATCTAAAAAAACAGCTTTTGCTTTCCTTGATTTTCTCTGCTTTTTCTCTCTTCTTTCACTGATTCTTACTCTGATCTTTATTATTTCCTTTCTTCTACTTAATTTGCATTTGATTTGCCCTTTTTTTCTAGTATTTTTTTTTAAGGATACAAGCTAAAGTCATTTATTTGAGATATTTCTTTTCTTTTCTTTTTTTTTAAAAGATTTTATTTATTTATTTGACAGAGAGAGAGACAGCGAGAGAGGGAACACAAGCAGGGGGAGTGGGGAACGGAGAAGCAGGCTTCCCGCTGAGCAGGGAGCCCAAAGCGGGGCTTGTTCAGGACCCTAGGATAATGACCTGAGCCAAAGGCAGACGCTTAATGACTGAGCCACCCAGGCACTCCAAGATGTTTCTTTTCTAATGTAGGCATTCAATTGCTTTAAATTTCTTACTACTATTAGTGACATACCACACATTTTGATATGTTCCATTTTTATTTTCAATAATTACAACACAATGCTTTCTAATTTCTGTTTTGATTTCTTCTTTGACCCATCTATTACACAATGTGTATTATTTAGTTTCCAAATATTTGAGAATTTTCCAGAGATCCTCCTGTTATTGATTTATAATTTAATTCTATTGTGCTCAAGGAACATACTTTGTATGGCTTAAATTACTTTAAATATACTGAAGCTTGTTCTATGGCCCTGAATATGGTCTACTTGATAAATGCTCTGTGTGCACATGAAAAGAATCTGAATTCTGCTTTTGTTTAATAAAGTGTCTTGTGAATAATTAGGTTAAGTCAAATTATAATGCAATTCAAATCTTCTATATCCTCACTGATTTTCTCTCTACTTGTTCTATCAGTTACTGAGATATGGTGCCAAAATCTCTGACTGTAATTGTGAATGTGTCTATTTCACCGTGCTGTTCCTTAACATTTTGCTTTATGTGTTTTGAAGCTCATTCATTAGGTGCATAAATATTTATCATTGTCTATCCTCTTAATGAGTTGACCTCTTTATCATTATGCAATTATTTTTTTATCCTTGGGAATATGCTTTGATCTACAATTTAGTTTGTCAGATATTAATATAGTCACTCCTGCTTTCTTTTGATTAGTGTTAGCATACCTTATCTTTTCCCAGCTTTTTACTTTTAACCTATATGTGCCTTTATACTTCAATTATGTTCCTTGTCTACAGTATATAGTTGGCTTTTGTTTTCTCATCCGATTTGAAAATATGGTTCCCTTAATTTAGAATATTAACTTAGAACACTTACATATAATGAAGTTAAAGATATGGCTTAGGTTTAAATCTATTATAATAATATTTGTTTTCTATTTGTTGCATCTGTTCTTTCTTTCTCTTTCTTGATCTGCTTTGCTTTGGAATCAATTTTTTCTCATAATTCCATTTTATCTTCTTTTTAAGCTTCTTAGCTATAACTGTTATTTTATTGGTTACTTTAGTGTTTATGGTATATCTCTTTAAATTAGCAGTTTATCCTCAAGAGATATTTTACTGCTACACATATAATAAACTTATAATAGTATATTTCCATTTCTTTCCTACTGAATTTTCTGCTATTGTTCATACATTTTTTTTTAAAGATTTTATTTATTTGACAGAGAGAGACACAGTGAGAGAGGGAACACAGCAGGGGGAGTAGGAGATGGAGAAGCAGGCTTCCCACTAAGCAGGCAGCCTGATGCGGGGCCCGATCCCAGGACCCTGTCCGAAGGCAGACGCTTAACGACTGAGCCACCCAGGTGCCCCTGTTCATACATTTTTATCTTTACATATATTTTGAAAGTCCATAACACATTGTTATCATTTTTGTTTAGTCAACAATCTCTTAAAGAGCTTTAATTAATCTTAAAAATCACATATTTATCCATGTAATTACCATTTCCCATGTTCATCATTCCTTTCTGTAGATCCATACTTCCCTCTGGTATCATTACCTTCCACTTGAAGTATTTACTTTAACATTTCTTGTTGAGTGTATCTAATGCTGATAAAACTTTCAGCTTCTTTAGGTCTGAAAAACCTTTATCTGATGTTCAATTTTGAAAATTACTTTTGCTGGGTATAGATTTAGAAGTTGACAATGTTAATAACTATCAGTGTCCTTATCTGCTAATTCTAACATCTATGTCAGGTTAGGGTAGATTTGACAGATTGTTTTTTCTCTTCTTGTGAGTCATATTTTCTTGCTTTTTTTTTGCATACTTAGCAATTTTTGATGGGATGACAGATATAGTGATTTTTTTTAATCAGTTTGGATGAGGATATTTTGAATCTCTAAGCATTATTCTGAAACGCATTTAAGTTACTTGGAAATTGTTTCATCCTTTGGATCTTACTTTTCATATTTGTTAGGCAGGACCAGTGTTTAGTATAGGTCTAATTATCCCTACTACTAAAAGGAAGACACATTAGGTAGTTCACTCTATCTAATATCCTGTGACACGGGAGGTTTGCCATGGGAATAGCACTATCCCTGGCCCTGTGTGTGTGTGCCAGGCAGTATACCCTCCAATTTTTTTGCATTTTTTTCCGCTGATCTTGGACAGTTTACTCACACATATGTGTTGACCATGCTCAGTTGAATAATCAAGAGCAACCCTCCAAAGTTCTCTGTAGTTCTCTCTCTGTGCAGTGCTTTTCTTTTTGGTACTCTGTTCTGCAAACTATAGCTCTGTTGATCTCTCTAGACTTCTGACTCTGTTTCTTCAGCTCAGGGTGTCCACTAGGCTCCATCTCATTTCTTTGCTGAGCCAAAGCCAGGAAACTCCCTTAGGATAGTAAGCTGGGGCAATCACAGAGTTTCCTTCATTAGTGTCTCATATCTTAGTATTATGGATTTTTGTTGCCTGATCCTCAATATCATGTCAGCCATTTTTTCCCATGTTTTTCTATCCTTTGTTTGCTTCAGGCAAATGGGTAAATCTGGTCTTTGTCATGCCATCTTGGGTAAAAGCAGAAATCTTCAGATTTTATAATTTTATTATATTTAAAATATTTGCTTATATTTGTATGCTTTTTATACACGTAAAATGCTTTCATCTTATATTTTATTTTCATCCAATCCTCATATGTATAATCTACTGCCAGCCTGTCATGTATTACTGTTTCCTGCACATGTGCTTCCCAGCACAAAGTGAATAATAGGCTAATACCTAGTCCATCAAGTTATAGGAAATGCAGCTCTGTCTTTCCAGAGGAGATATCTTTTTCTAATTTGCACTAGGGTACTACCATGAGCTACCAACCAATTCATTTCTCCAAAGTTTCTAAGATTAAAATTCAAATTGATTCATAGTTACTTGAAAATAATATTGACAACTAAAAAAGCCAAATAAGGGAAGAAGAAAAAAGAAAATTATCTACTCAAAATAAGATACTTAACTATTTAGAAACCTCCCATTTTCAAAAATGTTTGGCTGGTTTGGGTAGGTCAATTATTAATTAATAATCCTTTTTTGATAACTCAAAGGAAAGAAGGAAAAGAACTGAATAATCTGATGTAGTCTGGTTTATCTTTGTGCAGATCTAAAAGGGCCACCTATTATTTTTCAAGATTTTTAATTGATTGCCTGAACTACTGCCAGGTCCAGCTGAAAGAAGAGAAAGAACTTGCATTAAATTATTTTCCTTCCTTCCTCCCTTCCTTCCTATTTCTTCCTTCCTATTCCTTCCTTCCCTCCTCCCCGCCTTCCTTCCTTCCTTCCCTTCTATCTTTTCTCTCTCCCTCCTCCAGTCAACAAATATTTATTGAGCATCTGCTATGTCCCAGGCATTGATATAAATTATTGGGATCAAAACATATTAAAAAAAATCTCACTTGGTGCAGCTACCTTCAAGAGGGAACAGAAAGATGTAAACAATGTACTTAAAAGCAAGTATATTTTAAATGTGATGAGTGCTATATAAATATTAAAGGGCCAGACAGAGAACAGAGTATTAGGAAATAGGAATTCAAGGTAGGCGCTGAAAGCTTTGCTAGGGTTAGTCATAGTAAGCTTTACTTAGAGGGTGGCATTTGAACCAAGACCTGAAAGAGGAGAGGAAGTAAGAACTGGGACATCCAGGTATTTGGGGAAGCATGTCTTGAATAAGAGTGTGGAGTGCAGTGTGATGAGGAAAAGAGAGCCAGAGAGAGTGGCAGAGGTTGAAGGAGTAAGGGCAAAGGAGATCTTCTGAGGTCTTATAGCATAACCTAACTTAAATTTTAAAGAGATCATCTTGATATTTTGTTCATTTACTGTAATTGCTATAAAATAAATGTTTGGTGCACACTGTGGTGAAAAAAATGGGGGATTGTCTTAATGTTTGTCATCTTCCTCCTCCATGACCACTAGGGAAGTAGCACTTCTTACCCAGCAGGCCTCCAGGCCCTTGCTAGACAGACGCCAGTAAGGGCTCAGCTGTAATGGCAGAGTCCAAGGCCTGGGCAAGTGGCTCATGAGGGCTGATTGAAGGAAAAGGGAATTACGGTGAAGAATGGATTACGGGTTACTAGGTATTTGGGATGAGGAGGAGAGGAGTCGTTCTTTAGGAAAAGAGATGGGAAAAAATGATCTTACTACGTTTTACTATGTTTTATTTGATGATTTTCATTTCTTAGGACATTCAAGAAAACCTACAGTGGATATCTATGTATTTCTTTAATACTTTTCTATTTCAAATGTGGTTTTTTTTGGGGGGGGATGAAACCATATTAAAACTTGTTTTGGAGACATTCCCAGTATGGGTGTTACCACTAGCGGTGAAAAGTAAGAATTCATAAGTTCTTCTATTCAGGTGATAGTGTGTTAAAAAATTAATAGTTAATTTTTTTCATTAGGTAATGTGGTTATCTATTTTAAGTTCTTTAAAGTTTGAAAATTTTAATCAGTTTTGCAGCTGACAAGTTAACACATGAACTTAGTTAAAAGTTTATAATTGTACCTGCCTTCTACATTAGACTCTTTTCCTCCCCAGAGGCAAACAGCATTACCACTTTCCTGAATATCTTTCCAGAAATGTCTTTTATACATTAGGTTGAACTCTTTGAAATTGCCATTTTTGTGAGTCAAAAAGTCAACTGTCAGTAGTTTTATAATGTTAAACCTAATACAAGGGCATATATATCTTTTTTAAAATGAATGAGAAAATTTTATAAAGGTATTCTGACATTTTGTGTTTATATCCATACATCTTCAGTATAATTCCAAATCAATACATATAGATTTACATCATGATCTTTAATGCTTATATAATATTGTTTTATGGACATGTGACAATTTAACTAGTTTCCATTTGATGGGCTTTTAGATTGCTTACAAAGTCTTGTTATTTCAATGTTGTAATGAGCATTATTGTTATGAATACATATAAGTAGATATGAAAGATAAATTCCTAGAAGTGAAATTTCTGGGTCAGCTTTTTTTTTTTACTTTTACCAATTTCTCTTAAAAGATATCTCACCCCCCCAGGGTGGATGAGGGTGCCTATATTTCCACATCCTTGAGGCTAGCCTCCTGAATGACATTTTATAACTGCATGTGGGAAAATTCACATTTAATTGTTCTAATGTTCCACACTTCGAATAAGGGTGTCTATTTGCCATTTTTGTTTGCATGCTTATGTGTTTCCTGTGTTACATATTTCTTTTCTGTCCCATTAGGTTGTAGCTCTCTGATTTTTTATTTCAAGGATTTTTTTATGAATTACAAAAACTAGTACTTATCTTATTTGTTGCAAAGAATGAAGGGGAGTAAGTCAGAGGGGGAGACGAACCAGGAGAGATGATGGACTCTGAAAAACAAACTGAGGTTTCTGGAGGGGAGGAGGGTGGGGGGATGGGTTAGCCTGGTGATGGGTATTAAAGAGGGCACATTCTGCGTGGAGCACTGGGTGCTATGAACAAACAATGAATCATGGAACAGTACACCAAAACAAATTATGTAATATATGGTGATTAACATAACAATAAAAAATTAAAAAAAAAGAAAAAGCAAAGGTATTTGCCTCAGGTTGCCAGTTTTAATGCTGTTTTTATACTGCAGAACATTAAATTTTATCAAAACATTTATTTTATCATTATTTTTTCTGCTACATTTCCCTTAGAAATGTCCTCTTTGGAAATAAAGTAAAAAAAAAAAAAGATTCAATTTTATTTTCATGTTTTTTCATGGTGTTTATTTTTTTAACACTTAAATCATGATCCATTTGAAATTTCTTCTTGTATATAGAAAATAAGGCAGCATGTAATTTTAAATCTAAGTAACTATATTTTATTTAATATATTTTACGTACAGTTGCAGCAAATAAGCCTTTCTCAGTAAAATAAATTCCATACTACCCAGTTAGACAATAATCTGTTTTCAGTCATTATATAATTTTTATACTTTTTAGATACTTCAAAAAGTGTCCCAATAACATATTTTTGGTGATAAATACTTTTGTTTTTCATCAATAAACAACTTCTATGTGACTTGAAGGTTTGGCCATCCAAGAAAATTTCATCTGATGTGGAAGAATTATTTCCCAGTGTTTGTCTTTAACATATCATTTGTTAAATTGCTGGGCACTTTTCCTCGCTGCCTCCTCAATAGATTGTGAACTACTTGGGAAAGGAACTGTATTTTATTTACCTCAGTATCAAGAGAAAAAAATCACACAGTGCAATCAGTCAATATATAATGAAAGAATTAATGATGGAAATTTCTGATAGACACATTCAACAACATCTATTCACTTATTTATTGTGCTCTGCACACAGAAGAAACCTAAGATGACTATATAATAATAAATTTCTTTATACCTTAGGCACCTCTGTTTGTCTGGAGTGAAATTTTTTCTTCAGAGATTACACACTGCATGCTGTAAGGATGGAAAACCTGCTATGTCTGAATTCTGCTTAGCCTAAGGTTCAGCCAGCACCTTATTCTCTCTCATTTTATTAGAAAATAACACCAAGCTATATTCAGAAGCTTGCACACTACATAGTCAGTAAGCATATGAAAAATCTGTATTTTAAAATGATTTGCATGGAGTCTTAACTACCTGCCAAAATGCCTGCAATGAGAGATAAAATGCTTGAGAATAATAAAATGCATTTTAAATCCTCTCATTCAACGTAGTTCCTTCAACCTTCCCTGAAGAGGGAAAGGAGTCATGTTCAGCCTTTCACCATGATCTACAATCACCTAAAATCACATCCCATGAAGCCCAGGGGAAAAAAATGGTATTTGTAGTTCCTTTTCACAAGCCTTAAAAACTACACAAATAATGTAGTCCCCTTGTCTGACTGTTCTATGCAGCTGCAAATTTTGGGGCTGCTGCAGCATCTCTGAAAGATAAAATTCCACACTTCTATCTAATTGCTGGCACTGCATCCCCCTGCCTCACCTAAACTGTGTCTGCGGGCGTCTGTTGTATTTTTAAGGGCAGGAGCTTCCGGTCTTCTTGCTTTTCCAAGTGTGTGGCGTGGCTCAAACAAAGCCTATCTGGGGCACCAGGGTGGTGCAGTTAGTTAATCATCAGACTCTTGGTTTTGGCTCAGGTCACGATCTCAGGATCGTGAGACTGAGCCCCATGTTGGCTCCACACTCAGCACAAAGTCTACTTGAGACTCTTTCCCTCTCCATCTGCCCCTTCCATTTATGCACACGCTCTCTCTCTCTCTCAAATATAAATACATCTTTAAAAAAATGAAAGAAAGAAAAGAAAAGAAAACGTATCTATCTAAACTTGGTGAACCCCTCACTGTTGGGACACAATTAATTATCACTTTACTCATTCTTTGTAGCTATTCTAAACATTTTCCTTTCCCCTACTACTTTTTTTTAGGATTTTATTTATTTATTTGACAGAGAGAGAGCTCTGCACAAGCAGGGGGAGCCTCAGGCAGAGGAAGAAGCAGGCTCCCCACTGAGCAGGGAGCCCGATCAGGGACTCGATCCCAGGACCCTGGGATCATGACCTGAGCCGAAGGCAGACAATTAACCGACTGAGCCACCTAGGCGTCCCTCCCCTACTACTTTCTTCCTCCGTCCCCATCAACTTTAATCTTCAAAAATGGTGACCCTTTTTTATTTTATTTTTTTAACCTGTGTAGTCCACATGAGAATGGGATACTCTTCCCTTTGTCTAAATATCTGTCTTCCTAGCCCAACTCCTTCCCATTCTTGAGGTCTTAAAAGAAAAAAATGTCTTTCCTACAGAATCAAGCCTTTCCATCTTCTATTAGCACTTTGTTACTCAAATGCAGAATCCCTGGTGCCTTGCTAGACTTTCTGCATTAGAATCTGCATTTCACAAGCTCTCCATATAATTTGTGTGTACTGGCCTGTACTTCTTCTTTCATAGCATCTTCATTCTTGATTAAGCCCTCTACTCAGTTTACAAAAATGTCAGCATCATCTCTAAAGTATCCTCCTTCTATCCTGCTAGCTTCTCCATTTAGCACCATCTCACTTCACTTAGTTTGTGAATATAGGACTTTCACTTCTCTACCTACTGATTCCATAATATCTTGCATTCCCCTTTAGCCCCCTAATTTGTTCCTAGAAATCTTGACAGTTACCAGTGCCTTTCTGCAAAGATCTATTAAATATACAAGTTTCAATTCTATCATACCACTTGTTATAATTATCACTAGCTGAGCTTTTCGTAAACCTCGTGAACTACAACAATAAACTCTAAACTCATTACTGCTAAATATGCTATTTTGTAGAAATATTTACCCATCTTCTTCCTGTGCCTTTTATGCCCTCCAAATACTCTTAACATTTCCAGCCTGATTCAGTTTCTTAAAATGTCTATTCCCACCCAGAGAAATATTTTGTGTGCTGATTTACTTAACTATTACTGCATAATTATCCTCAAACAAAACAGTTTAAAATAACACATATTTATTACCTTGTGCATTTTCTGAAACTCAGTAATCTAAGAGCAGCTTAGCTGGGTGGTTCTGGCTCAGAGTCTCTCATGACATTATAATCTAGATGCCAACCATGCTGTTGCCATCTGAAGGCTTGCCAGGGACTACAGCAGGGTTTCTCAACCTTACAACTATTGATATTTGGGATATGGATAATCCTTTATTGCAAGGGCTTTCTTATGAGTTACAGGATTTTAGCACCATCCTTGGCCTCTGCCTTCTAGATGCCAACACTACCTCCCATCCTAGTAACAGCCAAAATATCCCCAGACATTGCCAAGTTTCCTGGGCAGCAAAATAACCCCCAGTTGAAAACTACCAGGCTAGAGGTATTGTTTCCAAGATGGCGCACTAAGGGAGTGTTGGCTGAAGGCCTCAGCATATGTTGGCTATTGACAAGGACATATCAGTTTCTTGCGACGTGGGTTTCTCCATAGGGTTGCTTTAGTGTTCTCATGATATCACAGCTAGCTTTCCCCAGAGTGAATAATCCAAGAGAGGGCATAGAGACAGAGGAAGCTGTGAGGTCTTTTATGACCTAGTTTTGGAAGCCCCATTCTTTCACAAATATTCTATTTGTTAGAAGTTAGCCACTAAATCAAGCCCACACCCAAGGGGAGAGGAATTATGCTCTCTTTCTTGAAGAGAGAAATATCAGGAAATTTCTGAAAATATTTAAAAAGTACCAAAGTCCCCTCCCCCATTTGAAAAATGTCCTTATAAATTGTTGAATCGCTATACTGTACGCCTGAAACTAATGTAACACATATGTTAACTACACTGGAATTAAAATTTTAAAAATAAAAAAGTCCTTATATAAAACGTTCATGAATTATCATGAGATAGCTGGTTTATCTCCCCCATCCCACATTTATCTCTCCATAAATATGGTCTACTTAATCAGGAGAACCCGTAAGTCCTTTTCGCACAGATATCCCTGTTTCTGAGCTCGTCTTCTTGTTCCAGACTTCCACGCCCACATGAATCTCCCTTTTCAAAACTTCCACCACCTCACTTTACAGGTCATGTATGCTGCCTTCTTCTAGCCAATCTAAACTAAATAGGAAAATGAAATAAGAGCACAAAAATATTTGGTCTTATTTATTTCCTTACTCTTTCTGCTCTTTATCTCTCTGTGCTCCTGTTACCTTCTGCCTTTCTCAACTACCAGCCTAATTTTATCCTTATATCAATTATAGGTGTTTGTAAGCAAATTTGAGAAAAGGCTCTTCTGGTTAAACATGTGGTAAGTGTCTGAAAGAGGTCTTTCCCAGTGTATGGGCTTGAAATATCTGCTTGAGAATCACCTGAGGAAGTGTAGAAATCCAAGTTCTATCTCGACAGACTGACTCTGTCAGATTTCTAGAGGTGGGGTCTCAGTGTCTGCTCTTAGAAAAAGCTAAATGATTACCGGATTTCCCCCCCTTTTTAAATAACAATATCAAATAAATGATTATATGATCTTGGAGAAGTTCTGGATATCTAAGAAAAAAATTTACATCAAACTTCTTTTTTTTTAAGATTTATTTATTTATTTGAGGGGGACACAAAGGGAGAGGGAGAGAGCCTTAAGCAGACTCTGCACTGAGCAAAGAGCCTGATGCGGGGCTCATCTCACCACCCTGAGATCATGACCTGAATTGAAATCAAGAGTTGGACATTTAACCAACTGAGCCACCCAGGTGCCCTTACATCAAACTTCTTATGCCTCTGAAAATGACTTGACCAGTTAACCACTGTTAGATAAACTAATGTGGATATAAGGCCCAGCAATCTGCGTTATCTTTCTTAATCTTACCTACAGTGTCTATGATACTCAAAGGCAGAATCACTGGTGATTTGCCCAACTATGAATCACTTTCTCACCCAAATTTGGGCATCACTCACATGATTTTTCTTGTTATCTGGTGAGACATAAATGAATCCCTCATGCTGATATAGGAGAGGTCAATCAAACAACATTAGATGTTTTTGCTGTTATTTTTAATGAGATGCTATAAATTGAGATAGGACATTACCAGAACATTTTTAGGGAATTACCAGCTTTTTGGGAGTTGGCAGCTGCAAAAATAGCCCAGGGCCAATATTCTAATGAATAGCAGCCTAGGCAAACTCCTAAATCTCTTAAAATGTTAGAGCAATTACCAAATACTAAAGGTGGAAAATATACTGTATGGCCTTAAGGAAGACACATACACACACACACCATGAAATTGGAGGTTAGCGATTTGAGGAACTAGGTCATACTAGTTGTATTATGTTTCTGTTGAACTCCAAGTAATCTCAGGATACCACCTGGCCCCATGCTTATCTATCTGGATTGACTGAACAAGGTAAATTTCCTGCAAATTTTTGGATTTAGCCCAGTCTTTGAAAAGCTTAGAGGGGTGCAATCTGTTACAAAGATATTCTTTCACTACAAATATCCACCAGTACTGCAATGAAGTCACCTGTAAGTTAGCCTAAAAAATGTTTCCCCTAAGAACTGCAAACATTCTTGTCACATAACCAGTCCATCCAACCCCCTTCACTTGGAGACCTGAACAAATTTTACCATGGCTCCTAGCACCTTAAGGCCATGTTCCTTGGGTAACTCCAACCTCCCTTAAAATGCCTAGCCAACAAAGCTCAATGCTGCCAGCAGGATTTACTGTTTGTTCCAGCCAAAATCTAGTGATAGGCTGGCTGATAGGCCTCTGAACTCCTTCTTAGAGCAGATACTTGAGAAACTCTGCAACTATAAATCCTTTCTCTCCCCTTTGAGATGTAAATCTTCTACCACCTCAAACTGTCTTCTCAAGAGGCTGAGAGGCATTTCTTCAGGATACAAACATTCAAGGAGATAGCTCTCCCTCCTGGTGTCTGTGTGAGGTGAAGATCCTAACACTGGTGGGCACCTTGCTCCCTTGCATCACTATCTCTTGCCATAAAGACATAAGTTTGTTTTCCTCCAGGTAAGGACCAATTACATACTGAGATGATCTAGTCACATGGACCAAACCATCCTGCTTATTGTCTTTCACTGGCTTTCCTTCAACATGCCCCAGTATTTAAAAAGTCTTCAGATTTTTTTTCTGAAAAGCTGAACTCAATTTAAACAGGATTCTCTTCCATACTACAAGAGTTTCTACTAAACAATATCTGTCTTAATTGCCTTCGACCAGTGTCCAACTTTGATTATCTTTGACAATATGGTTCACTAAAATGGGATGTTAAATCACATTTGTCTTATGCTTGAAAAATTGGGGGATATGCCATGATTTACTTCGGGAAAGAACATAAATATAAATCACATGTGAAGGGTGACGATATTGAGCGTTATTGGAGTTCTGTATTCTCAGAAGCTGGGACATAGTGAAAGTTAAGAATTCCCTCCACCCCCATCCCCATTCTTCTGTGTTCCTAGAAATGAGAAATGGGTAAACATACATGACAGCCATCCTTTTGCATATTCCAATATAAGACCTATCTCTGTCTCTCCTCATTACTCTTACAGACTTGTTCAGGACTCCTTGTCCTACCGACCTGTATAAAATCCTGGCCCCATGCATTTTCTTTGAGCTATTCCTCAAAGGACATAAAAAGGTCAGTAGTAGGGCCTAGAGGTAGCTGGGATGAGAAAAGGAAAGGAGGACACATCCCAACCCCTAGGAAGATCTACTGGTTGTTTCCCTCCCAATTGCTCTTTTCTCCATTTTATGTAAAAGTGTCATATGAACACAGTTTTACTATTCTCCCTGCCTGTTCCAACTGAATTGCTGAACTTAAGCCCTAATTTTATAGAAATTCTAGAGCCTTCACTGAAATATGTTTAAACTACATTAGGTTGCAGATGACAGCTTATTATCTACAGGTGCTGCAATAGGAGGAGGGGGGAGTTGCTCCATGAGACAGAAAAATTATCATAGAAGAAAAGGATTTGGAGAAAGGGAAGGTACTTTGAGGCAGGGCTCAACACAAAAGTCTTGTTTGTGTTTTTGTTTTTTTTTTTCCTCACGTCCACTCTTGAAGAGCTACAAATCTACTCTTGCAACCTTAGGATACAACTCAAGGAGATGAGTGTCAAAATCATTAGCATTCAAGATGAGTCTATATTCACATATTCTGAAACTCTTGCTTTGCCTTGAATTTGTGTGCCAGCAGTCACAAATAGAAATAGCATAAGCAATAGAAATATATTTGTTCAGCTGATGATGGCTGAGGCAGAAAGAGTTTACACACTGAAGAATAACTTCGGAGCAATTACAGATCAACTGCAGCACTGATGGAAGTCAGGGCTGTAGAAAAAGGTATTGGGGTGAGAGGACTGCACAGGTGGGGGTCTTCTAAGGCAAACAGTGAATCTCATTGGGCCAGGGGATTGACCTTCACCTACCACTCCAGAAATAAAAAATTCATCAATGTTCTTCATCTAGTATTTCAATCTGTCACTGAGAATGATTCCACACCTTGTAGAAGGTGCTGGTAGAAGAACTATTCTTTCACTGTGACAGATCTTTGTTGAATTAATACCTTCAATGATAAGTGAGAAGCTTTTCAGTTATTGTTTAAACATTGGTAAAACTGCATAGGTATTTCTAAGAGTAACTGTTATCATACAATTCTAATTTAATAGTTTTGTTATGGCATCTCTGACTCACTAAAATACTGGGAAGAAGAAAGGGAAGTATGAAAACACACAGTAGAAAAATGGAAGCCAGGCAACTTCTGTTGTAACATCAACAGTCTCTCCCAAAACTTTAAAGTACGTTATCTGGGATTGAGAAAAAAGTATGCATGTTCATTCCATCTAATGTAGTCCAACTGGGAAAACAAAAAGGTGAAGTGGGAATAAACCTACTTAAACTTGGATGTTGGACCACTGCCTTCATTGATGTTTTGATCCAGAAGGGGAAAAACATCTGAGTTTCAGTGGAAAACTATGCATTCTTTAGTACATTCTCCTGTTACATCTGATTCTGGTTTTATGGAAGTTATTTTACAGCTTTGTAAATTGCAGATAACTAATAACAATGGAAAATAATTCTTGTTTGTAGACATGAAAATGCTGTCCTGTCTGGTAGAAGTCCAACTGATTTCTCTCTCCAACTATGGAAAAAACCACTTGTCTCTATTTGTACATTCACTTCAATATTCTCAATTACAAACGCATCTGTTTTTTGGATTTTTCCTTTAACCTGTAAGATCTAACTAGTTTCCTTATCAATAAGTTAAATAAAATATTTAACATGTTGAGGGTCGTGCTTTTACTTTCTTCTAAAAATTGTATCTAACAGGGGTGCCTGGGTGGCTCAGTCGTTAAGTGTCTGCCTTTAGCTCAGGTCATGAATCCCAGTGTCCTGGGATGGAGCCCTGCATCAGGCTCCCTGCTCAGAAGGGGGCCTGCTTCTTCCTCTCCCACTCCTCCTGCTTATGCTTCCACTCTTGTTGTCTCTCTCTCTGTCAAATAAATAAATAAAATCTTAATAAATAAATGAATGAATGAATGAATGAATAAATAAATAAATAAATAAATAAATAAAAATTGTATCTAACAGCTCAAAACCTAATTTAAACAACAATAAAAAAAGGAAAGAAAGGGAATAAGCCCTCAAGATTAAAAGGAAATAAGCAGAGATATGAATGGTGGTATGGGAGCTAAAAAATTTCTAGTTCACAATTGATTTAAAAACTGAACGCTTTAGAAACCTAGTAACTATGCACATAGGAAGGGAAGCAACAAGAAACAAGCCATTGAACTCTGGAAAGAACCAGGAATTGAAGGAATTCAGGTACTCTTTGAAGGTGGGGTGAAGCTGAAAACATAGTGGCATGAAACTTTTTGTAAAAGAAGAATTAGGGACCCATACACCCAGCCTCAAGGGAAGCTTCTAGAAAGCTGGCGGCCAAGCACAGAAGGCAGAAGACTGGAAGATTTATCACTGGAGAAACTGATTAGCTAAAGAGAAAAGACCTTTTACTGCTGGTAAAACCCAGCTGACTCTACATCAAGAATTTCCAATCATCTTTTTTAGAGTTTTAAAATATAAGTGGTTAGATCAGACATTTGAAAAATTCTCCAGTGAGAGAGAGAAAGAAAACAAAAGGAATTCAAAAGGGAACAGAGGAGCTAAATTCGGGAGCAAACTGACAAATAAAGAGAACCCAAGATTAGCCCGAGAACCTACTGGAGAACAAGAATAGGCACAGTATCTTTGAACATAACAACAGAGTCATTTCATCATAATGTAAAAAGGATAAAGGATTTAATAACCAGTGTTTGGAAAACTGATAGCTTTGGGGGGAAAATGTAATAAATTAGAACACAAAACTTCTAAATGAATTCAAGCCTTTTCCCAAATGACACAGTTTATTGGTCTTAGACTTGTGATCCACTTAAAGAGTATTCACAGATTATAATTATGATAGATAGACCATTATTAATATATTACTATTATTATTATTATAGATTCATGGCATGGGATATTTGGCAACCATATTTTCAATGATTATTTTGTTATAAGGAAGAACAGTCAAGATCTACACATATTTTAAAAATGTTTCATTATTTAAATTCCAAAAATGTTTAAAAGTAGACCAAAGTGTATAATAAACCCTATAACTCACTTCAGTAATGATTAATTCATGGCCAATCTGGTCTCATCTTCTGACCTCCAATTGTTTTAAATTAACCTCATGTCATTTCATCTGTACACATTATATATATATATGTATATACACTCAATCTCAGACATATATATGATACAATGTATGTATCATATATATATATATATATATACCATCATCTCACCTAAGATTAACAATACCCTTTTAAAGAATCAAATATTGAAGTAGTGTTAACATTTTTAATTGCTTCACAATGTTAACAGTTTAAACAGACTTTTTGCCTTGAATTAGTCTTTAAAGTCTACCATTGCAATTGGTTGATACTTCTTTTAAGTGTTTTATTTACTCCATAGATTTCCTTCTTTCTCTTCTCTTCTTTTCCTTCAATATATTTGTTAGAGAAACCAGGTGTTTTTCCCCCCATATAGATTCCCCACAGTCTTATTTTTATTAGTTTCATCCATGGTGTCACCTATATATCCCTCCATTTTCTGTATTTTCTGTTAAGTCAGTGGTTGGATCTAGAGGTTTAATCAGAAATCAGGTTCGTAGTTTGTTAATCAGGACTAATTCATAGGTGGTTTACATTCCTTCACCACGAAGCTTGTGATCTTTGGTTATCTCTCATTTATTGATGTTAGCAGGTGTTAAAAATCAATGCCTTGGTTTATTAATTCATTTAGAGTCACAAAATGGTGATATTCTGTCAGTTCTTTCCCACTTGCCAGCTGGATTACTTAAAAACAAATGAAAATTTTCCTTAACCTACTGTTTGGAGACCCGTTGGTAGAGAAGATAAAAAAACAAACAAACAAAAAACCCCCAGAAACAAAAAACAAACAAAAAAACAAGATAAAAACTTGGTTGTTTCTCTTTATCAACTAGTTTTTTAAAATAATGAGTTGATTCAGAAGCATCCTGTAGTGGTAAACAATACATTTTGGGTTTTCTTTGTTATTGTAGACTTATGGATTTTTAGCATGTTTGAGTATTTTAATCAATTACAGTTATTAACCTTATTAATGCTTGATTTGTTTGATACTTGGCCAGTTGGTTTCTGACTCTGTTGAGGCTTTGTTCCAAGCTGCCTCATGAGTACTCTTTTGATGGGCTCTT
Source organism: Callorhinus ursinus (assembly GCF_003265705.2). NCBI lineage: Eukaryota > Metazoa > Chordata > Mammalia > Carnivora > Otariidae > Callorhinus > Callorhinus ursinus. The sequence continues at coordinate 4,349,959 of NW_027397093.1, forward strand.
GTAGTCTCCTAGTTTCCTTACTATCTGTGATTAAAATGTTGTAGTTTCTTCTCATATGCCTGTATAACTATATACCAGACTTAGAATTAGCCATTTCCCCAAGGAACCCTGTTCTTTGTTTTATTTTGTTGTTGGTTTTTTTAGAGTGAAAAAAATAAAAACCAAAAGATTGTAAACCATGTGGGATAATGTGCTCCACTTAATATTTTTAAGTGAATATGACATATGTAAGGTATTATATAACATAAAACTTCAACTCTGTGAAATACACACACACACACACACACACACACACACACACACACACACAGATTCAGAAAGACAAGCCTGAGAGGACAAATGAAAAATTCCAAATGTTAACATAGATTTTCTCTGTGTAGATTAATGATTAGCAGTGATTTTTATTTTCATGTTTAGAAGGATATATATTTTGCAATAAGCATATGATACTTCAAGAAAAAAATTATGAACTGAAAATTTAAAAAGAGTTCAGGTTTTGTAGTAAGGATTTTCTATTATGGCAAATAAAATTATTTTAACAATTCCTGTTAAGTCATATAGGCTGTCCTTGAAAGAATAATAAGTCTGGTTAATATTTGCAAGGCACTTTAAAAGTAATAGGTCTGTGTGGCATTATTCCATTTAGTTTATGACACATTAATAATGCATTTTATTTATCTGGCATTTGAAGTAGAGTTTAATGAATTAATAAACATAATACCCAATTATGTTTAATGAAGACCTTTCAAATGACTCATCTAAATGAGCCTGTTATAATTTTATAATAATTATATTTATCACTTTTTATTGCATTTGTTCCACGAAAGTATTTTACAAGCATCTAGTTGGTGAATGCTTAATACATTCATCTTCAGGTAAAATGGATACAAGGTATCCTTTTTTTTTTCTACTAATAGTTCAGTCTAGCCCAAAGACAAGCTGAAAAATCTACTCTTGTCCAGTTCCTGGAGAAAACTTGCCAATATTTGATAGTAGATTTGAGTTCAGAATAGAACATTAGTGGGGGGCGGAGCAAGATGGCGGAGGAGTAGGAGACCTAGATTTCGTCTGGTCTCAGGAATTCAGCTGAATAGGGATCAAACCATTCTGAACACCTACGAACTCAACAGGAGATCGGACAGGAGAGTAGCAACAACTCTCTGAACAGAGAAGTGACCACTTACTGGAAGGTAGGGCGTGCGGAGAAGTGAATCCGAGGCGATATTCGGGAGGATAGACGGCGGGGGAGGGGCCTCCGCCGGCCGCTTCTGGCAAGTG